>NC_025688.1:16686110-16688863 GCF_000633955.1 Camelina sativa
GTGGATCATTTTTCGTGCTTAGTTGACCTTCTTGGTAGAGCTGGTCACCTCGATGAAGCGGAAACTTTGGTAAAGATCAGCGAGAAGAGCATCGGGTCTCGTGTAGATGTGTGGTGGGCATTGTTTAGTGCTTGTGCTGCTCATGGAGATTTGAAGCTTGGGAAGATGGTTGCCAAGTTACTAATGGAGAAAGAGAAGAATGATCCATCGGTTTATGTCCAACTGTCGAATATTTACGCAGGAGCTGGTTTGTGGAAAGAAGCAGAAGAGGCTAGAGAAGCTATGAACTCAATAGGAGCTATGAAGCAACGAGGTTGCAGCTGGATGAGATTGTAATCGAATAAACTTAGGTTTTAACCGGTCGACCCGGTTTATTTTTCATTCTATTTATTCAAAATTTACTCGAAAGATAATTCAAAATTTTTAAAAAGCATAATCATGAGTTCTCTTCTTGATTGAGTGGGAGGGATAATGATGAATGATGATGATCATAAGTAGCTCTTGTATCATTTTTTTTATCTATAGAATACAAAACACACCGTTTCATCTATTACTGAGTACTGACACAACGTACTGGCATCAAGGTACCCAAATCAGTATTTTGGTCCACTTGTTCGTCTCTCAACAAACCAAAAAAAATAAATCCCGCACTATCCGTTAGTACCAATAATACACAAATCCTTTCCATTGTTATTTCGAAACATATCTCAGTTTAACTAAATTAATTCATTATCCTATTTCTTCTGCTTCACCTTCCCATAAAGAATATTCTCATTCCTTAAAATATAACTCAAAACATAAATAATAACAACAACAAAAACTATATAGGAAACGAAAAATAAAATAAAACTCAACAAATGAAGAATGATTTTAGTTTAGTAATCGTTGGCCGTAAATTAGTTTAGTAATCAGGCATAGATTGACTAATCTTACCTTCTTCTTCAACCATCTTCTTCTCAGTAATCCTCAACCATAAACAAACACCAGTAAAGCTAATCATCAAACTCGCCACGCCACTCCCTAACCCAATCCCAACGATGGCCATCACAGACAAGCCTTTACTCTTCATCATCATCTCCTGCAACGGGTACCCGTACAGTCCCTTGTTCCCTACGAACGAGCTCGCGTTAAACCTCGGGAAACTCCCGGTTCGGTTCGACAGATACGTCGGGATCTGACCGGAGAGTTTGTTGTTCGAAACATCAAACGCAGACAGCCTCGCTAAGAGACCTAGCTGCTGAGGAATCGAACCGGAGAGCTGGTTATCGTGGAGATCGATCACGTTTAAGTAAGCGCAGAGAGCGAGCTGCGGCGTGATTTCGCCGGAGAGATAGTTAGACGAGAGGTTAAGGACGGCGAGGTTGACGAGGTACTGAATCTCCGGCGGGATAACGCCGGAGATCTGGTTTGAGGATAGATCTAAGGACTGGAGGTTTGTGCAGTTGGAGAGAAACGGAGAGATGGTGCCGCGGAGGGAGAGGTTTGCGAGGGAGAGTTTGTAGATTCTTCCGTTGTTGCAGGTAGCTCCGGGGAGGTATGAGGTGAAGCCTGAGCATGGGTTTGAGAAGACGGAGTTTGTCCAGTTACGGAGGTTGCTCGCCGGGTCTTGTATGCTTTCACGGAGGTTTTTTAAACACGCCTCGTCGTTTGGATCGGCTGTTGTTGGACGTTGTGCCGTTTCTAATGTTAGTAGGATAAAAAGGAGTAACCGGTTGCTAAACCGGTGACTCCTCGCCATTGATTTTTCAGAGAGGTTTCGAAATGGTTGACGAAGAAGAAAGTGGAACTTTCATGTGAGTGGTGAGGTTAGTGTGTTCAACCCCAAAAAAAATAAAAAACGGTCACAGAAGAAAATTGTAATGGGTAAGGGCGTGTCGTAGCAGGGGACTGAGGTATTATGCGTAGGATAAGAGGTGGGAAAATTAAATTGAATTTGGTTGTGTTGGGTCTTCTGGTCTCTGGTCTCTGCCTTGGTGTGAATTATACTCAGCTGAATATATTCAACTTTAATTATTGTATAAATTGTGTAGAATCAACAGTCATGATTAGATCTTAATCATGCCATCCATTTTCTTTTTAGTAAGGAGATCAACTGACAATAGAAATTAGAATTGTTCTTTGGTCTTCTTACTTAAAAAGTAACTANTTTTTTTTTTTTTTTTTTTTTTTGTTAAAGAACAATAATATTGCAGTGGACAGTATGTGCATCTTTATAGTGTGACAGATTCAACTTTTTGAATAAATTTAGTTAAATCGTTTTAAAAAGAAAATCATGACATCCATTCACTAAGTTTTTTTCTATATAAAAAAATTATAGATTTTTCATTTTTGGTCCACTAATTGGGAACCATGTGTAGAGAGAGTCATATCATATATGATATAGCGAGTTTAAAACAAGCTTTACATACACAAGCATATTGTTTACCGAACAAGAAATAGCCACTAGCTAAACCAATTTCACATAATTTTTTTTGTAGGAGTGGTCCTTAGTTGCGTCACACTCTTTTCACTTTCCATTTACAATTCATTAATAAGATTTACTTTTAAATTGTTCTGTAAACACCTCTTTGAATTGAATAGTTGACATCATGCAGATGTGTAGTTTTCTACGAAGAATCGTTTTACTTGTGAGCCCATTATCAGCCCGTTCATAACTTTTGTAAATCCCAATGCAAAACCTCATTCTTGTGCGTAGTAGTAGACCACGTTAATTGTAATACGTCTATGTATAACTTAGTATTATCCCCCCCCCC
>NC_025688.1:16689007-16746954 GCF_000633955.1 Camelina sativa
ACCCAAGACTCTCAAATACATATCTTACTGATCTTTTTGAAGAAAGAAACGAAATGTACCCAAGACTCTCAAATACATATCTTACTGATCTTTTTGAAGAAAGAAACGAAATGTACCCAAGACTCTCAAATACATATCTTACTGATCTTTTTGAAGAAAGAAACGAAATGTACCCAAGACTCTCAAATACATATCTTACTGATCTTTTTGAAGAAAGAAACGAAATGTACCCAAGACTCTCAAATACATATCTTACTGATCTTTTTGAAGAAAGAAACGAAATGTAGAAAGTTTGTTTCTTTGTTATTGATGCTTGAAGATAAGAATACAGGATTATTCTGTTTTATAGTGAGACAAGGTTCTTGACCTAGATTCTAGATTGTTCTTGAATAAGTCAGCTGTGAGATTGATGACCATCACGTGATACAATCTTCATCGACTGATCCAAGCACTTCAAACCTATTTTTCAGTGTCATTGTCGTACAACTTGAGGACTTGTCTTTCTCTGCAATTATCTTCTTTTTGTCATTTGCAGGTAGCCATTGCACAACTTTGGGCATATGATGAGAAGGCTTTGTGTTGTTGGGCTTTGCACAATTTGAGCCTTGAGACAAAACAATATTGTTTGATGGCACACCAACGTCAAGTTGGACTTTGCACAATTTGAGGCTTGAGACAAAACGGTATTGTTTGCACAATTCAAGCCTTGCGGAAGTGGTGTGGCAACAGGATTGCATGATGACATAGAAGCAGCAGCCAAAAGGTCCTCAGCATACTTCTGCTGAGAAAGGAACAAACCAATTTCATGATATTGTATCTAAATTCCAAGGAAATAGTGAAGCTTGCCAAGATCCTTCATAATTATGTCTGTTCCTTTAAAGCAAACAAACAGAGAGGGATCTCTCAGACTGCAAGTGAAGCCAAAGTTGAGCAAAAAGTTTCTGAATTTATCAAACCAAGCACTTGGAGCTTGTTTGAGGCCATAGAGAGATTTATGGAGAAGATAAACATGATTTGGATGATTCTTATCAATAAACCCAGCAGGTTGCTTCATGTACACAACTTCATTGAGATCTCCATGGAGAAATGCGATTTAACATCCATTTGTTTAATTTCCCAGTTCATAACTGCAAAATGGAGAACATCTCTCATTGTTGTTGTTCTAACCATTGGACTATAAGTTTCAAGGTAATCAATGCCTTCTTCCTGTTTGAATCCTTGAGCAACGAGTCTGCCCTTGAACTTGTCTAAAGAGCCATATGCATGGAGTTTGACTCGAAAAACCCATTTTGAGCCTAAAACATGCATATCCGGTGTTTGAGGAACTAATGAGAATGTGTTTGCTTCTTTGCAATTACTCATTTCCTCATTCATTGCTGCTGTCCAATAAGGATATTTTAGAGCAGCAGTTACCGTTGCAGGCTTTGGATATGAGACTTTGTGTGTAAGTAGTGCATAACGAGGGTTTGGTTTGCTAATACCAGCTTTTGATCGTGTTGTCATCGGGTGTGTTGAAATGTTCGAAGAATAGTCACTTGTAGCTTCAGTCGTGCAGATGTCATCGTTGGTGGCTGAGCGATTGAGAGTTGTTGCCTATAGGAACAAGATCTAAGCTTGCCGTACACTCAAAACTCTCATCACCAGTTTCATTTCTGGAGTCAGGCATGCTTTGTGTTGATGTATCATTTGGAGTGGCATTGTTGTTTATCGTTGTGTCTGAAATGATTCATGTTGCAGGAGCTTGCTGTGATACTGCAATGGGAGCACAAGTTTCGGAGACATCTGAAAGTTGTTTGATCAGGCTCTATATAGTGGTGTACGGCTCCACATTCGATAACAATCTCAAAACAAGAAGATTTGTGCTCTTAAAGAGCTTATTAAGCTAGAGATATAACATAGCTCATTAGGAGCTTTATTGTACAAAGAAACTAAAGAAAGTGGAAAGAGAGATTAGGTTGTCACCAAGAGCAAACAATACTATATTTGATATTTCATAAGATTGAAGAGGGGAGAGTTGTTTTGAGACAACTCTCAAAGTTACTATCTAAGTTCTCATTACATCACTATATATATGACTTTCATCTTGCTAAGAACCCCAATTACATGTCATCACATTGGACTTGGGCTTGTCTTTCTTGTGGGCTCTAATACTCCCCCGCAAAGTTAGCAGAGGGTGTGAAAGCAACGATGCTAAGTTTGTAACCGCAAATGCAATGGCTTTGGCTATGGTGAAAGAGTCAAACAAACCGGAGCTATGGTGAAGAGTACCAATATAAAACAGCTATATTGAGGAATCTTAGGCAATCCTTTCAAACCTTACAAATACACAAACTTCCGTACACTAACTCTTCATGTTTCTTCTCAAGTAATCGATCATCCCGTCCGATTAGTTATATACCATTTTCAAAACCTAACTAGTTAGCTTATAAACTCCATAAGCAAAACTCATCACAAAAAGCCGATAAGTTTAATACAACCTCAAGCCAGAATTCAATCCTAATCATCTAAGTAGAGTTGGCTTGAGCTAATGATTAAAGTCCTCCACTTGAGCTGATGATGATTCATCTTAAAATTTACAATCTAACAATAAGAAGAATGATTGTAAATATTTCAATGAATCTATACCAAAATATATTAAGAGAAACTTTAGCACTTACCACAAATCAATGATTCTTCATTCCATTGTATTAAAATATCTTTTTGGACGCAGGCTTGACAATCTTTCGGAAAATCCATGGAATAAACAAAGAGGTCACAGACAGAAAATGCATTAATATTCATCTTGATGATCTTTTGACAGAACAAGGGTATCTGAAATAACATAATATTGAGAATACATACTGACATAATGTATATTGACAATCACTTCACGGCCAACATAATGTTGCGGAGAAAAGGCTAGAGAGGCAAGAAAAGAGTCTGGAGAGGCTGGAGGGAAGGCTGGAGAGGCTCGAGGGAAGGCTGGAGAGGCTGGAGGGAAGTAGTCCATCCGGGGCAGCTTACTCTGTTTCAGGTATACGTTTATTTATTTATTTTTGTCTTCACTTTGCTGTAGTTTCCGATCAACAGGATATGAAACTGGCAGGGTATTTTTTTTTTTGGACCTTGCATAATGATGTGCAAAAAGCTCAAAAGAAGATAGCAGAGCAAAACCTTAAGAAAGCTGTCAACGTAGCAACAAAAGTGGCCGAGTCGGCAACATCAGATGGGAAGACATAATGACTTGTGTCTCTTCATACTTAGTGATTCTATAAATGAACTAACACAAACCGAAACGTCATGACCTTTAGAAACGTAAACCATAAAACCCCTCTTTCCCTCTCTCAAGCGTTGAAACACAAATTTCCAAGAAGTTCTAGTTCTTAATTAATCAATTTAATGTAAATGTTGACTCACCAAACGTCACCCACCAAACGTCACCACGTTTTGCACTGTTTATATAGTACATTTCATACTTCCTATTTTTTCAGTCTCTTCCCCTGATCTTTTCTTCTGGCTAGCGAAGCTTCATAAGTTCTTATTTTCTCTCTCTTCCTCTAATATTCTCTCGAAACTCAATGGTTATTCAAGAGGATAAGAAAGCTGATGAAGAAATGAAGCGATTGGTAGATCATCAACATGTAGGCTTTTGCTTATTGTGTGTAAAATTATTCACTTTGAAGGGTAACTAATGTTAAGTTTTAAGCCACTCTTTACATAGTACATTTCATAAATTCCTATTTTTTCTGTCTCTTCCTCTGATCTTCTCTTTTGGTTAGCGAAAATTAATGGCTATGGAAGCACAAAAAGATGCTGATGAAGAGAGCAAGAGATTTGTAGAACAGCATCAGGTAGGCTTTTGCTTATTGTCTGTAAAATCATTCACTTGAAGGGTAACTAATGTTCAAGTTTTGGTTTATTTCACAGAGGGAAAAAGCGGAGTTGCATATGAAAATACTTGAGCTGTTGAACACCCTCCATGCTGTGCACGAATTGGAGAAGGAAATATTTTGCATGTGTGAAAAGCTGAAGCGCATAACATTCCCGATATGAGGGGAGAAACAGAAAAGGTAAGAGAAAAACTGAAGGAGCTGACGGTAAAATACGACTACGCTAACAAATTCCATCAAGATGCGCACAACCGTATGTTCAAAGTAAGCAATTCTATGCCTCATGAACATTTTTGCTGTTGATCTAGTGAGATATCTAGATATTAGTTTAGTTCTGTTCTATTAACACATGTGTCTAATGTAATAACCTTCAATTTTCTTGCATAGGAAAGAACGAGGGTGCCAAAGTTTTTCTTATGTAATAACCTCGAACATTTTTTCTGTTGTAGTAAAACAGCATAGTTTTCCAAAGTTTTTCCAAGTTACTCAAAAGACTTATTTTACAAAGTAAATCTGCATAGTTTTCCAACGTTTTACCAAGTTACTCAAAAAACGAAAATAATGTAAGATTATTACTACCAAGTTTTACCAAGTATATCAAATAAAAATCAACACAAAATAGTGTTCCTAAGATATTAAGTTTTATCAAGTTACTCAAAAGACGAAAATAATTTAAAATATTACTATCAAGTTTTACCAAGCTGCTAGATATTAGTTTAGTTCTGTTCTGTTAACACATATGTCTAATGTAAAAACCTTCAATTTTCTTGCATAGGGAAGAACGAGTGCGCCAGTTCCCCCAGGCAGAGCTCATAACGTGGGAGAAGACAAGCAGAGTGAAAAATGTTGAAAAGTTTTTTAGAATAATCTATTTTGTATTTTTGAGAATAATTTTAGTGTTGCCAAATTAACATAAACATAATCATCAATTGGTAGGATTTTTTAAGGTTTTATTTTTATAAGACAATCTTCAGTGGTGAGAGACCATTCCCTATCTTTCTTTATCTATGTGTTGTAAAACAACCCTTAAGTTTTAATTCATTCCATGTTTTATCATGTTTTACCAACCAATTTTTATCAAGTTATACGAAGTAAAACACAGCATAATTTTCCGAAGTTTTTCCAAGATATTCAAAAGACGTAAATAATTTAAGATATTACTATCAAGTTTTACCAAGTATTTCAAGTAAAAATGAACACAACATAGTTTTAATTCATTCTCAATTTTATTATTTTCGGTAGTACCAGTTTTACCATTTTTACCAATTTTATCTTAGTTGTTCCAGTTTTACCGGGTGTCAGGAGGAGAGAATGGTTTGTGTTAGTTCATTTAAGAATCACTAAGTATGAAGAGACACAAGTCATTGTGTTGTTGTGTCTATTTGTTTAAAAACATACCTAAAACTACGTCATAGCTAGTCAAACGTTTAGGTTTAGAATCACTAAGTATGAAGAGACACAAGTCATTGCGGGAGAGACACTGCGTGTTCACACATAGTTGTACCGATTAATGCAGTTGCACCATAGTTGTACTTTAGGGATTTTTCAATTTGATTAGTTATACCAAACCTTAAAATTATTTCTTTTAGTTTGACAGTTGATTAAACTTAATTAACATACAACTACAAGCTTTTTGTGCATTCATATGTTAAAACTTGTAAATCAATAACTTTGTATCTTTACTTGGTTATTATTTACAAAGTGACATTAAAAGTGTAAGGAAACACTTGTTGAGATTCTTTCATTATTTTGAAAAATTATTCATCTATAGTATAAAAACCTATAGAACATTTACACATTATGTATTATCAATTTTGAAAAATTATTCATTTTTTGTAATTCTTTCTCAATTTTATTATTTTCGGTAGTACCAGTTTTGCCACTTTTACCAGTTTTATCATAGTTGTGCCAGTTTTACTCTCTTCTATACACATCTGCGAGCAATGTTACCATTAGTTACATTATGAAAAATAGATCAGTTCTTAGGTTATATTCTGAACACGCATTCAACAGGCCTTCAAATATCTAACAAGCATTCAAAAATATAACCTCACATACTCCCAATGAATCAGATATCATTGTCGCCATTGCTCCAATTAACCTCACACAAGAAGGTAGAAACACATAGATTACATTGATCAGCCCAACAAACCGATTCAAGCTTTAAAAGAACAGAACACAAGCATTGATCAATAACAGAATACAAACAAAAGCACATAACACAAGCCGATTCAAGTTTTAAAAGAACCGAACACAAGCATTGATCAATAGCATAAGACAAACCAGTTGAAGCTTTAACAATGGCTTTTGCTTGATCAAACAACAATTAAGACTGATCAAACAACAATTAAGACATTATCGTTGCGCAAGCTTGTACCCGGTTGTGCAAGCTTGTATGGAGATGAAAAGTGGTGATCTTGGGTGCCGAGAAGCTAATTAGGGTTGGCTCTATGACAATCAATGGAGAGAGAAAGTGTCTCACACCATACATACCTCCATCGTTTGGACAAGACAAAGGTTCTGATCGCGGACTTAGTCGAATTAGAGGATAGGATATGGTAGAGAATCACGTCAGGTAAAGAGCTCTCAATACACACTAGCATTACTCAATGCTCAGGTGTTTAAAGTTAGATTCTTTTTTTCTTTTCATGATGTATATTTAAGCAATTGAAGGATCTAAGTAATGTTTTGGTGTGTTTGATTTTGAATTCCGGAGCGAGATCATCGTTGTAAGACTTCCGTATCTTTCTTTATCTATGTGTTGTAAGACTTCCCTTAAGAATTCTCTATGTTTTATCATGTTTTACCAAACAATTTTTTATCAAGTTTTACGAAGTAAAACAGCATAGTTTTCCGAAGTTGTACCAAATTACTCAAAAGACGAAAATAATTTAAGATATTACTACTAAGTTTTACCAAGTATGTCAAATAAAAATGAACACAACATAGTTTTCCTAAGATATTAATACCAATGGCTTAGGGAGACGCTATTCTATGGAGTTTTTGGAGAGTTGCAGGTATCTTGAAGCTGTCCAAATAAGAAAAAAGAAGTTGTGAGATGGAGACGGCAAAGACGCAAAGAATCTGGCCGTGGAAAGACGGAGAGCCAAGGTTAGAATAACCAATGCTATGGTGAAAGAGTCAAACAAACCAAAGCTATGGTGAAGAGTACCAATATAAAACAGCTATATTGAGGAATCTTAGGCAATCCTTTCAAACCTTACAAATACACAAACTTCCGTACACTAACTCTTCATGTTTCTTCTCAAGTAATCGATCATCCCATCCGATTAGTTATATACCATTTTCAAAAACTAACTAGTTAGCTTATAAACTCCATAAGTAAAACTCATCACAAAAAGCCGATAAGTTTAATACAACCTCAAGCCAGAATTCAATCCTAATCATCTAAGTAGAGTTGGCTTGAGCTGATGATTAAAGTCCTCCACTTGAGCTGATGATGATTCATTCAGCGTCCAACCACAAAACAAGAAGCTACCGCAGCTAAGGTGAGCCCAACGTGTAGCCAAAATTAGCTTTTAATTTGGAGTTTTAACTATAGTAACATTGCTCGCAGATGTATACATAAGAGAGTAAAACTAGCACAACTAAGATAAAACTGGCAAAAAGCAAGTCACCACAAATCCTCCGAGTACTTCGCAAATAGCAGAAGGAAGAGGGGTGTTAAACGACAACGACCCCCAAATCACCACAAGGTCCAAGACTAATCTGGTGTGAAGACTGTTATTTTCCTCGCCATCGTATTACTAGTAAAACTATGTAAAAGTGAGTTGTTTGTTTCCTGCAAACCAAACACTTACTTCGTATCTTTCAAAACAAAACAAAACCTTTCTACAAGAAATTCATAGAAAAAATATAGGAACATACTTCATCATTCAACATGTTCTAAACAACACCCAAGATATCAATCAAAACACAATTTTTCAATGACATCGACTTGACTGGAAAGACACGCCACCACCTCCTAAATTGTAGAGTCTCATTGATCCCTCCTTTCTCTCTAATCCTGCAAATTCAAAAAATATAACATAGGTAAATGCAAATTCAAAAATATAACATAGGTAAATGCAAATTGTACCAAACCACAAAAAAGTATTCACTTGTACTAGTTTTACTTTTGTGACCTTGCGAGATTTTTTGGTTTACCACTAGGAGAGTATCTAACTACTGCTTTATTTACACGTCTCAACGACCCCCAAATAACCACAAGGTCCAAGACTAATCCGGTGTTGAGACTGTTATTTTCCTCGCCATCATATTACTAGTAAAACTATGTAAAAGTGAGTTGTTTTTTTCCTGCAAACCAAACACTTACTTCGTATCTTTCAAAACAAAACAGAACCTTTCTACAAGAAAATTCATAGAAAAAAGATAAGAACATCCTTCATCATTCAACATGTTCTAAACAACCAACAAGATATCAATCAAAACACAATTTTTCAAGGACATCGACTTGACTGGAAAGACATGCCACCACCTCCTAAACTGCAGAGTCTCAATGATCCCTCCTTTCTCTCTAATCCTGCAAATTCAAAAAATATGACATAGGTAAATGCAAATTGTACCAAACCACAAAAAAGTATTCACTTGTACTAGTTTTATCTTTGTGACCTTGCGAGATTTTGTTGGTTTACGACTAGGAGAGTATCTAACTACTGCTTTAGTCACACGTCCATATCTCGTTATATAGGGTAATGCAGGGTTGAAAGTATTAGTTTCTCCTATAAGGGGTTCTCCCCCAGAAGATTCAGCATATATGTCTGAAAGAGGTCTAAACTTTTGGAATTCTTCAACTAATAAGTCTGCGTCTAACTGACCACCCTCATCTTGGGTCTTGTCCATGGACAGATCATCACCCACATCAACCTCTCCTATAAGGGGTTCTCCCCCAGAAGATTCAGCATATATGTCTGAAAGAGGTCTAAGCTGTTGGAATTCTTCAACTAATAAGTCTGCGTCTAACTGACCATCCTCATCTTGGTTCTTGTCCATGGACAGATCATCACTCACATCAACCTCAACTCCTCTATCATCATCCACGGAAACCTCAACTCCTCTATCATCACCCACGGAAACCTCATCACCCAGCTAGTGGGTGGAACCCTCAAGGCTAGGTGAAACTTCCTGATCATCACCCACTTGTCTACCAACTTCCTGATCTTTTTGGTGCTGAGAAAAGCATTCTTGAGCAAGTATATAACCTCTGTTGCAAACTAGCTTAGAAACTATGTAACATCTCTTCAACAAGTGCAAAAGATCATCTTCTTCTTCATTGATTTCACCAAGAACACTGATTACATTAACAGTTTCTCTTTCTATACTCAAGAGTTGAGCATAAGGAGGCTGAGAAGTAGATATGTACCTGCCACAAACAGGAAAAGAATCTGATGCATTATCGGATCGAGCAAAAGTAGATTCTAATGCTGGCACAGAAGCCAACATCCATAGTTACAAAGCCATCGGAAACCCTTTAAAATGTAGCTTCGAAACAGTGATAAGGTCGTCTGGAAGTCGGTTTACAAAATTCACCAGTAACTCGAACGAATCTTTTCCCCATAGATAAGTGTGGATATTCCGTTTGGCAGCAGTCACATAATCTCCGGAAACTTAAACTTACTACGGTCATATGGCAACAGGAATATGCTCTCAAGAACAATCAACATAGCTAGCCTCAGCTTGCTTTCCTCAGCATCCTCACCCAAGACCTCAACATTCTCACACCAGACCTCTAACTGGTTTACCAAATCTTTTAACTGGTGAGTATTATTTTCAAGGAGAGGCCAATGTCATTTTAACACATTTTCCACCCGTTCTGTAACTTCTGCTGCCGAGCAAGGCAGACAAGTGACAAGGTGAAATTCTTGTATCGAGAATCTCATTGGTTGGTTGTTGAAGTGGAACCAAAGTTCATTTTCCCTTGTCATCTTAAGCTGTCTTGAAATCAGAAAATGAAGAAACTTTCCTGAAAACCCCAAGCCATCTTCTGATTGTGCACCACCTCCTTTGCGTAAAGTCGCTTTGATGATGGGGCCAAGGAATGTAGCTTCTAGCTGAGTGAACAACGATTCAGGGAGAATCTCTTTAACTTTCTGCACATAAGTAAAATTGGAATAATTGTTGACTGATCCTTCATTTTCCACTGGTCGAAAAGGACGAGGCAAATGAATCTCAGGTTCACCCAATTTGCACCTGCCAAAATCGACCAATTCTCACAACATAAACAATTTGAAAATCACAAGTCAAGTATATGAGTGAAGCAATGAGAACAAATCAATGCTTCTAAAACCAATCTTATCAATGCTTCTAAAAACTATGTTGTGTTGATTTTTATTTGACATACTTGGTAAACTTGGTAGTAATATCTTAAATTAGTTTCGTGTTTTGAGTAACTTGGTAAAACTTCGAAAACCTATGTTGTTTTACTTCGTAAAACTTGATAAAAATTGGTTGCAACATTGCAAGAGTGAAGAGTTGATAATAAAAGAAGACAAAACCCCACAAATTTAGCAACAGATTAGGTAAGATTAAGAAGAAGAAGAAGAAGATAAATCAATTTATAACACTATGAACAATCAATTGCAAGAGAACAAGAAACCTAAGCCTCGGAGAATCCAAATAATAAGGCTTCGAAGCGAACCTTATACTGAGGAAGAAAGAGCAGAAACCTTAGACTGGCAACTCCTTCAGCGTTTTCTATAGAGAGAACAAAAAAGAAGAAATTGAAAGGTCGTGAGAAAGAAGAGGAGAAATCAATTTATAACACTATCCACCCAATCTTACAAAATCGAAATGCAAGAGGACAAATCAATTTATAACACTATGAACAATCAATTGCGAGAAATTAGTTTTGTGTTTTGAGTAACTTGGTAAAACTTCGGAAAGCTATGCTGTTTTACTTCTTAAAACTTGATAAAAATTGGTGGCAACATTGCAAGAGTGAAGAAGAGTGAAGAGTTGATAATAAAAGAAGACAAAAACCCACAAATTTAGCAACAAATTAGGTAAGATTAAGAAGAGTGAAGAAGAAGAAGAAAAAAATCAATTTATAACACTATGAACAATCAATTGCAAGAGAACAAGAAACATAAGCCTCGGAGAATCCGAATAATAAGGCTTCGAAGTGAACCTTAGACTGAGGAAGAAAGAGCAGAAACCTTAGACTGGCAACTCCTCCAGCGTTTTCTAGAGAGAGAACAAAAGAGAAGAAATCGAAAGGTCGTGAGAAAGAGGAGGACAAATCAATTTATAACAATATGAACAATCAATTGCGAGGTTTTTTGTAATTTGTAATTTGCAGAAAACCCTTAAAAATATTTGTAATTTGCATAATCCTTATAAAATCCTACCAATTGATGTTTAATGGTTTTTTCCCCACCCACAAACCCAACACAAACCCAATCGGATCTCTCTCGGATCTATTTACCCCCACTATTTCTTTTAATTTCAAACAATGGTTTTCTCTCTCTCTTCTTGAAAAACTAGGGATTACTAATCGAGAGATCATTTGCTCTGTTTGATTGTTGTGTTGTTCGATCGATTGTGGAGACTCATCGATTGTTAGCAGTTAGATGAATATGAGGAAGAACAATAAGAAGAGAAAAATTGCCGAGGAAGAACAAGATTCGGAGCCGGGGGAGAGTTCACAGCCGGCGGATCTCCCTGCGGCTGGTGATGGAGATGGTGAGGATGAAGTCGAAAGGAGTGATAAAGAGGATGAGGGAGTCGACTCAGAGACTTCGGGAGATGATGAGAAGGGAGACGAGGAGGATGTCGGAAGTGACGAAGGAGAAGAAGAGAGCGAGCCAGATCTCGTTGGCGAAGGAGAAGTAGATTTGGACGCATCCTTGGGAGAGACAGATTCGGGCGACTCCACCGAGGCAATGGTACGTAGTACCGATTGATTGACCATGTAGAAGTAGGGAAAACATATTTTTTTCTGGGTTTGTAATACTAGGATAACATAGTATAACTGTTTGAAAGGTATATCTAGGTAAAACTATATGTATTAGAAAACTTGGTTTTACTTGGTAGAACTAAGTGTTTGGTATAACTTGGTAATACTTGATACAACTGTTTGTTGCAGGATTCCGATGATGATGAACCGATAGCACTAAAACCTATAAAAATGCACTTCAAACCGGCGGAGTATAACAAGAAGATTAAGTTACCTATGTGGTGTTATATAAAGGAAGTTTTGACAACCTTTGATGAATTGAAGCATCCGCTCACTACGTTTGAGAGGAATTGGTTTGAGAACCATTCACAGTTCAAACACTTTTGGCACTTGCCAAGGGACGGAAATTACAAGGTTATGGGCATGTGGATGCTCCTTCTCCGAACAACATGCATTGAAAAGAAAAGGGAAGTTTGGTTCGTTGTAAATGGAGTTCCCGTCCGATATGGTATCAGGGAACACGCCTTGATAACAGGATTCAACTGCCGCAACTATCCAATTGACTATAACAAAGCTGGAAGTAAGACCTTTATGAATAACTTCGTGAAGAATCATTGTGGGTCGTTGAAGGTTACTCGTGAAAAAGTGAGAGAAAAGCTCAAGGACATGGTACCTATGAAACGGTCAAAAGATAGGTTGAAGATGGCTGTCCTATACTTACATGAGAATGTGTCATCGAAGCAAGATCGTTGTGATGTAGATAGCAGCATCTCTTTACCATAAAACCAGTCATTAGTGTGAGAACTTCTCAGGTTCTTTTGACCTATTTGTCTCACAAAGAGTCCGGGTTTTCTTTACCTCGTTTAACTCTCCTAAGCTGTCTATGAACAAGAAGAATTCGCTTCCCACAACTACGTAAATCCTACTTGCTATCTGCTTCTCATCCATTTACCAACCACAATTTGCATAAAACCAATGTCTTTCTCTTTGACATTTTAACAAACACCTTGTGTGCTCTCAACAAAACCAGAAAAAAAAAATCAGCCATAAACCCATCCTTGTGAAATCCAAGACCATTTGTTTGCATTCTAGCTTCATGAGTTCAATCTTATATTCTAAACCAGCCAGCAAAACCACCAAATAAACGACAAACCAACATGATTCCAGACCTAGAATCTATAACCAGCCACCATGACATATGTTCTGTCTCCAAAGGGGAATATAGAAACATTACCGTGATGTTCAAAAACCAAAACTGTTCTCTTCATCTCAGCTCGCGACTTGATATATCTCTAGTAGTCAACAAAGAAGAACATGGTCTAGGGAGATGACGATGGAGCTTACTTTGGAACTCGCAGATCTGGTGTCGGTTCGGTTTTGATTTCGCCGACAAGACACTTGGTGAAAGCCTTCTTTTAAAGAGCGGAAGCTATGGACTTGTGAAGGTAAAACTCATGAACCATTTGGCTCTGATACCATGAGAAAAGAAACGAAATGTATAAGTTTGTTTCTTTGCTATTGATGTTTAAAGATGAGATTACAGGATTGTTCTGTTTTTATAGTGAGACAAGGTTCTTGACCTAGATTCTAGATTGTTCTTGAATAAGCCAGCTGTGAGATTGATGACCATCACGTGGCACAATTTTCATCGTCTGATCCAAACATTTCAAACCTATTTTTCAGTGTCATTGCCATATAACTTGAGGATTTGTCTTTCTCTGCAATTATCTTTTTTTTATCGTTTGTAGGTAGCCGTTGCACAGCTTTGAGCATATGATGAGAAGGTTTTGTGTTATTGGGCTTTGCACAATTTGAGCCTTGAAACAAAATGGTATCGTTTTGGTTGTTAGTCCTTACACTAAGTGAGATACGTACGTTAGTACTTACCCATCACTGATTTATGTTTTATCATGATGTGCTCTCTTGGAGAAGCGATGATCTTATATTACTTGCCCAATTCTGTATTTACTCATAAGTATGATATGCGTTATGTAATGAATGTGAATAAGAAAGTCCCGTGCATGCCCTTCTAAAATTTATTTCAGTAACCATAAGATTATAACAAGCGTGTATCACCTCCTTAATTTTTTTTTTTTTTTTTTCAAGTTGTTGTCTCAATCCCCCACTCAAAAGTTAACTAAATCGTATAATATATAGACACGTTATATAGTTAGCTAGTCTATTCGTATATCATGCATCGATTTTGATTACTAGTCACATAATAAAACCATGTCCTCTCACGAAAATAAATTGCCTTTGTCAGCATCATTGCCTCAAGATTCATCATCACTATCAAATAAAGATGAATTAGAGATAGACGACGTAACGTCAAATATCGATGACAAAATGGTGGTACCATCATTGCTACCTTTGCCACCATCATATCCGTTATCATCTAAACGGTTGGTTAGATCTTCCTCGGTAGTTAAATCATCATGTATGATGAAATGGAAAAAGACGGGAAAGGGACAAGAAGAAGACGATGATGATCCCTTCCTTATGGCGTTGATAAAGTGTTCAAATGATATTAAACTTGACGATGATGATGATGATAATGATCCTTTCTTATCGCGATGAGAAAATGTTCAACTCAAATGAATATTGACGATGATAAGGTTGTCTCTAAAGGGAAGAAGATTAGTCTTAAATCACTAGTTTCTTGCAAAGCTCCTTCTGTTAAAGATTAATATTCTCATTCTAATTTCAGTCATTGTATCTCATTTTTCTTCTATTAATTTTTCTTACTTATTCCAATATATATTTTGAATGTGAAAGTGAGTAAAGCGTCTTATCATCACGAGCACAAAAAGATCTTCAAGTTATTGAGTTTACCCCCTTTTTTTTATTTTTCCATCTGTCGTCGAATTACAAGATCATGTAAAAGGTTCCAAACTCTTAAGTAAAATATCTCTCAAGTTGTCTAAATATCAAAATCAGATTTTTATTTACTCTTTTTATCTTTCTTTTCTTCCACAAAAGCATAAAGATGACCAAAAATATTACAAAAAGAAATATCTTTTTGTTAATAGATGGAAAGTGGGACCAAAATTTGACCAATATACAGTATATGGACGAGTGTAATCGTCAATAATCCATTAAAATTTTAACTGATTTAAAGCGTGACACCATCTTTTAACATATCCATCAATAACAAAGAGTTTGAGGGCGCATAATCAAAAGAAACAGATGATATTATTCAGTGCATAAGAAACCTTAAATATCATATCACAACCATTAAAGCTTACGCAAGAAAAAGTAATTACAAATGTTTTGGAAAGAGCTTACTGAAAATTTGTTTTATCACTTTAAAGTTAAGCTAATGTTTGCAATCAAGCCGATTATAGGTTAGACTGACATTTGAGAACCAAAAAAAGTAGAAAAATACACAATAATGCATAAACACGTGTCGTGATTTACACCGTAATCTTTATTTATCTAAATCAAATCATGGCCACATCTTTATTTGTTTTTATAATCCTCATTTCGCCCTCTCATGCATTACCGCAAAGTAAATAAACATTCGTATTTTAATGTGCAAATTATTATAATAATTTAATTAAATAACCTTTGTATTATTACTAACATGCCTCCATATCTCGTGAAAGGTTAGTGAGAGCCTAAAACTTCCGCTCCTGAACATATATATACACATATATGTGCCCTTGTATGTGTATTAAGACTATAATTTAGCTAATTAGGATTTAATTAAGTGTAGTCAATTAGTACATGACTAATGCCTAATGGACCTATTTGGTCATAAAACCATCATTATCATCAACCTAACTCTGTCTCTTCGACTCTATAGCTATCAGCCAAATTTCTTACCTTGTATATCTTACAATTACTAATTATGCCCATTTATTTTGCTTTTATTGGCTTAACTTAGACCGAAATACATATAATCATGTTCAAACAAAGCATTACATCAAATAAATATATTTTTAATTAATTAGGACATAGGTCTCTAATTAATTAAGACATAGGTCTCGCAATCTGTATTTTAGACCACAAAACAAAATTATATATTACGATCCCAAGACCAATCTATTTTTGTCGACACACGCGTCATTTTAATCATTTTCACCGGAATATTTTTAAAAATTTGATCACTAGTAAGTTGTAGGATAATTAATCTTTTATAAATTAAAGTGACGTTTTAGAATTTATGCTTGGATATATGGTTAGTTGTGCTGACCAAATTCTTCTTCGTTTTCCTAATTCTCGTCTTATTAAATTACTATAAGTAATCACCTTTGATGATCGAATTATTTTACGAGGCCTTACTAACGCGATATAACTTTATATGACGTATATATAGATGTTGAAACAATGAAATTACATTCATTTAATAATTCGCTCGTGCTATATTTTGAAAATACAATGACTATGTTAAATTATATTCACACAAATTAAAGTTAAAAGAGAAGATTGAAAAAGAAAACAAGTTGAAAAAGGTTCTCGACAAATTCTGCCAGTGACCCATTTCTTTGTTAAAAATTTTAATCACGAAAATTTAATTACTTTATTTAATTGAAACATAGATATAAAAATGAGAAATATAATTTGCTAACGTACGTTATAAGACATCCATGCATTTTAAAAAATATTTTTTTTTACAAAGGTGTTCCCGTTTTAATAATCTCAAACTACATGATTAGTATATCATCGACGGATCCTGTTGGACGGTAACAACAGTACTGTTGTCGCATGGCCAAGTGGAACAGTTTAAGCTTCGTTCGATCTGACGAAACATCAAAACTTGTCTGATGTTCAACAACTTATCTTGGAGAATACGGTTCTCCAAACGCAGACGTTCATTCTCCGTGTTTGTTCGTTGACAATGGTACGAAACGTACCGGAGCTGGTTCGTCAATTCGTGGTTCTGAGTTTTAAGCTGGTTTAGCTGGATACTCATCTCCTCCAAGTGCTTTTGTTTCTTCTCTCTTGATCGTTTAGCCGATTCCCGGTTCGATAATTTCCGTTTCTTTTTACGTTCATGGGTATTCTCCTCCGTCGGAGCAACGTCTGAGCTGGTCCGGTTTACAGAAGCAAAATCATGGGCCGGACTCTGTATTGGATCCAATGATGAGTCAAAGACCGAGAAGAGGTGTGAAATGTCCCATGGGGTGAAACCGGTTTCGAAAGCTGGGACAAAGGTTGCTAGACTCGGTTCAGCTGAGAAAACCGGAGAAATAGTAGACATCATGGTTTTTAATGCTTAACCGGAAAGTAAAAGAGAAGGACAAAACACACAAATGATATCAAAATTGAAGAGATGGGAGAGAGATTAGAAGGGGAAAAGGGAAGAATTGCATTGTTGGAGGCTCGTATTTATGGACAAGCCTACACGAGGGTATTTTGGTCAGAAAGTAGTAAAAATATATATAATATTGATGATGGTTACTTTTTCCTAATAACTTTTCTTTTTCTTTTTATCTTTTTTGAGTTCTTTTCCCTTAAAAAAGAAAAGAGAAAGACCAAAAATGAGAAAATTAGTCGCATCAGCCATCAGACAAATTGTTGGGTACGTGTCGGCACAGGATTAGATGTAACTCAAAGTAATTTGGAGATCCCATACCTGGCTCAGATTGCTCAAAGTAATTATCTTTTGTGTAACTCAAACTCAAAGCACATTGGTATAAAAGATTCAAGTGAATTTGGTCAAATGACCATGACTCTGCTGAAATCTCGAAATTAAGAGAATTGTCATACAATACTCGACTTTTTTTTAACAGAAAATATCATTTTGTGTGTATGAAACTAAAAGAAATAAGACTAAAAGAGATGTGGTATATATGGTAAATATACTTTGTTGTATAGTATATACTAGAGTTTAATTAATATTCAAATGGTTATGCATGTGTTTGCTAAAAGTATGATTGGTTAAAAGAAAATGTTTTATTCTGGTTTAGGTAAAGTCTTGTAAGTTGTGGTATTATTGTATGGTTTTGTTTTTGCTGTGTTCTTTGTTTTTGCAACATGTGCAAGTCTAAATCTCGTTACAAAAGTTGACAATGGAATCATATGTTTTATTTATATTTTCGTTTTGTTTTTTTTTTGGGGGTAAGATTCCTTTCTTTTCTGGTATATGTAACTGCAAATATAGTTAGTGAAATCTACGTTCTGAGACAGGAGATAAAGTTATGGACCAACAAAAGATGAAAAAGCATCCTATACCTATAGGATAAAAGAAGAAGAAAATATAAATATGCAGATATAGTTATATGCACGCATATATACCACTGTATTTTAAATTTTCATTTTTTGGTCGGCATACTTTTGTATTTAAAATCATGATTAATATTCTAGGGTAAATATAAAATTGTTACTAAAGCGGCAAAAGAAAAGGGAATTTGGATCTATCTAATTAGAGAAGCTTATACACCTTTGAATTTTATATCACAAAACGTTTATCTTGAGTTTTAAATTCAATATGTGATATGATTTAATCGATGTTATTAGTTATTACGTCTTGTTTTTAAATACATGTCTTTCGAAAAGTTGTCGTATATATTTAGTAAATTGACGGTCCTAAGATTTTATTTTATCTATTACGTAAAGATGGCTTTCAAACTTCAAAGTTCGATGGACTATATATTTTCTTGCGCGTCTGTGGGTGTAATTAAGTATTGACGTGAATCAAAAACGTATATTTGAGTAATTTGTATTAAAAATGTTGTTGCTTATCATGTGCGTTAATAACCAAACAAACAAAAATTAGTTCTTCGTGACTGATGAATTAATTTGATTGATACTTACTATGATTGCTGATTATTCTACGAACAAAAGGGACTAGAGATAGAGAATATTCTACATGGTAGTTTTCTTAACAGCAAAGCAGTTTTAAAGAAGCCGTTCCTAAGGAATACCACAAAAGTTGCAAACAGAAAAAAGCATAGCTTAATTATCAAACTCTTCTGACTTTATAATGTTTCAAGTTTGTTGGAGATCATGTTTCATGTGCACGACCACTTTAACTTTTTTTTTTTGTAAATAAAAAGCTAGTTTAAAGTTTTTTGCAACCAATAGTTAGAATAACTTTCTTATAAAGAACTGACCAATGGTCACAACTTACTCATACAATGCAAAAAAAAAAAAACACTAACAACTTATAGTTCTGAAAATAACATAAGGCAGGTGTTTGTGCGAATAAGATGTTCTACCGGTTAAGGTATTAGGTATGTGTTTTTCATGAATTAGTGAGGAAAAGCTATACTTGTAAGTTTTCTAAGCAGTAGAGAATGTAATTTCTTTTAGTTGTCTATTTCACTAAAATAATACGTTTAAATAAGAAATAAATAAACCATAACTTGTAACCCAAAAATATGTGTTACTGTCATTGTTTGTATCACCATTGATCAGATTAAAAATCCGTTTAATATATAAAACTAGTCAGAAGAAATACAAATACTGGAATTTTGGTGATCTATTGGATTCTCTGACTTCTCAAAGAAAAGAAAGAAATTTTGTCATAAATTTTATGATAAAGATACAACTCATCTTGATTGCATTATTGAAGAGCAGTTAATGCTAAAACATATGGCCCATAATACTTCCATAAAACGAATACATCTTATGGCATTAGTCCAAGATTGTTGAAACATAAAACCTGAAAGCAAATTCAAAAAATAATTAGGAAGAAAGAATATTTTAATTAATCATAATAAATTATGTATTACCGATATACTGTACCTGCCATATCTACCCGGAAATCTTGAGTGAGGTATAATGTTCCTAAATTATCTCCATCTTCAATGCTAAAACCTTTTCTGTTATTTGATTTTTAACAGAGACAAGAATAACTTACCTCTGCTATCAATCATTAATTTCAACCGAAAATGAGAGTTTAGATAAGGAAAACAGATATTAATCATTAATATATAAAAAATCTTGAGAATATATGTAATAGAAACTAAGCAAAACATTCGCAACTATGATTTATATAGATAAGGAAAACCATAATGTCAATTTCATTAAAGGGAATCCATAATTACTTCGATTTTTATTCTTAAAACCTTCAAAGTATATAATTTTGCCCCTAATTACTACACCTTACCCTTATCTATGGCATATTCCCTAACTAAAATCTTAATTACATTCCATATTTTAGATATTTATTTTAAACTTGCTCACCGATAATTTCTCTACTTAGGGAGAGGTATTGGTTTAGGATTTAGAAAGAATTTTAATGACTTTAAAAGTTAGGTAAAATATGTTGTTATTCAATCAAGATTTTTAAAAACTCTTTAAAAATTTGGTGTTATTGGTTGTGGATTTGTAAAAAGTTATCTAAAATCTTGATAAATCTAGTGTTATTGGATTAAGAGTTTTATAAAGTCATTAAAAGTTTTATGTTATTCAAGTAAAACAAAAGAATCTTGGATTGTTAATGAATTCAAATTTTATGTTATTGGTTTAGGATTTTATATCATTTCCTTCATAACAAAAGTCATGAAAACTCTTTCATCAAATAGAAAGATTTTACAAGATTAGAAAAAACAAATCATCAAGATTTTAAAAAACTTCCTAAACAATCTCTTAGAATCTTTCATTTTTAACTTTCAATTTTCTATGATTCTAACAATCAGCAAGAACATAAAATCATTAAAATTCTTTCTAAATCCTAAACCAATACCTCCCCCTAACTCATCTCTATCCCTATGGACTTCTAAACCCACTATAAAACCCTACCATTTGCGTCTTTAAGTGAATGGATGTGACAAANAAAAAAAAAAAAAAAAAAAAAAAAACAGATCTCTCAACCTATAATGAAGAAGCCTGAATTTTATTTCTGTGACAAAAACGAAAATTCTCAAAATGTGAAGAATTTGCGTCTTATACATTTTTTTTTTCAACGCGTCATATATCATCTAGCAGTTCTAACAGTCAGATTTCTAAGTATCGCAATCAAATTCATGTGGTTTTGTTCCTCTTCAATCTGCTTTTTGTAGGGTTTAGTGAAGCATAACAATCTTACCCCAAAGTAGAGGAGAACAATTCCACACTCTTTGAAGCCTTCACCTCTTTGAAGCCTTCATCAACTCTCCTCTGCATATACGTCAGAAAGTAGAAGTGGTGAGAAAAAGTAGACCTTATATCTTATTTTAATGCACCTGATATTAAAGTAATGTATAATCTCTTTTCTTTTGTTTAACATTACAACATCTATGATGATACTATTTCGGCTAAGGATACATTATATGGTGCACCACGGGACAACTGACTACTCCTATTTGATTATCAGCAAAATAGACAACAAGAAAATATGTTGAGAAGAAGTTTTGAAGGAGATTTTGCAGATGCAACATGTTCATAGTCTTTACATACACCACATTATTAACTTTTGACTAAAAGTTTGGGTATTACACGACCATATCATTGATGGTAAGATCCTCTATACCTGATTTGTTGTGAAGGAAATGATGTTCCCTGGGACTGAAATCTCTACCGTAACACTAGAGTGGCCGATGGCGAAATTTACCGAGCAATCCAGTAGTATTGGAGAAGGCGAGATTGGAGATCGATGAGGAGATCTAAAAATATCATTTGAGAGATGCAACATAGAAATCTATTTCCATATCCAACTCCTATTCGCAAATAAAAATTAAGTTTGATGAAAAGAATTACTAAAAAGTAACGATAAAATTATCTTACCTATGCGATCAAATTTTATTCATGTCCGATAAGTTGTTATCGGGTCTCCATGAGATAATTTTGCTATCACTGATGAGTGATCAAAAGATTTTCGGCAACAACCTTAGCCGTTGAGCGCCGATTCCGGTGAGAAATTCTCGCCGAGATGAAATCGTGCGATGACTCTTGTGTTTACCACCGAATTGAAAACATCGAAGCTCCAATTTAAAGGTAACAACTTAAGGCATTGAGATAAGCAACAGAAGAAACTTCTATCTTCAACAAAATATCGAAATCTCTTTGACCGAGTTGATAAGAAACCGATCCGGCAAAACCCATCTTTAAGAGACAAGAACCGACCCAGATCTAAGAAAAAGAAACTCAAAGGACATAGGCTGAGAAGAACCACCGTAACGGGTATGACAAAGCGTCATCACTAACCATAGATCCAATGAGATTATTTGGCATTTCATTATAACTTGTGACAAATTTACATTACATCGAAAATTATTTATTAAACAAAATAGTCATATTTTCAATTTAGAAAATTTATTAGAAAAACTCAAATCAAATAAATATAACTTATTAGATGTATTTTATAAATATATATCTTTTAGCAAAGCTAAGCTTAATAAAAATACAATTAAAACACACTTAATTTATAGGTATTTCTAATTAAACAAACATAAATTCAATAATAAATACTATTAATTTTCACAGAAAAACACATAATTATAGTTCTTTCTAATTTAGGCTCTGATTAGGAGACTATATTTTCATGCAAAATTAAAATAGTATAAGTGTTATATGACATATGAAATAATACCAAAAAATAATTTTTACTTTAATCCGTTGCAGACCAATCATAGTGGACGGGTTTGACCTGCTTGACAACTATATTTAGGTCACCCGGTTCAAGAAGTTTTTATGTGTTTTGCGTTATTTTTTTTATCCAATTTGATAGTTCATGAGTTTTATAAAAATTAATTTGGCTTATTACTAATCCAGTTCACACTGATCTTGCTTCGTTATCGTGTCGATCTAAAGCGATTGTCATTTCTCACATATTAAAATTTGATGAAAGCAAACTAAACGACGTGCAGGTCCAAATCTCTTAAATATTTCTTTTTTGTTGGACTAAAATATATAATTTCAAATGGGTATTAAAACAACGGTTACGAGATGAAAAAACATTTCATATATGGGACGAAATGGGTTTTCTGATCCGAAATAGTCATACCACCTTACTGTTACTTTTTTTTTTCCTGTAATGTTCTTTACTTAACTGGTACGAATTCTGAATATGAATTTAATAAAATTATTAAAAAGTACATTTATAAATATATGTAATATAATACAAACGTGATAACAAATTCAGCTTTTAAAATTAACTCCGCACGTACGTGCGGGTCAGTCACTAGTTTACATTTAGTTAGTAATACACTCTCTTCACTAATCCGAATGATATACAAGTCTACAGAAAACTAAATTGGAAAAACTGAAACTATTTTGTTAAATTTTGCTGAACATATGCTACATATTTATTTAATGCATTATTTTCATCACTATTTGAATCAATTATGAGAAATTAATCTAACAATTTGTCGACAGAAAGGTCCTTTGCTTCTCCTTGTTAGCAGTGTCAAGGCAAAGAGATAGATCATGCTCAATTGAGCTTATTAAGAGAGATAGGTACGTAATATTGGGTTTGTGGTATTTCCTTCAATAATTCTATTCTCATCCGGAGAAATTATTTATTTATATTGATCTGTAGAATTTTTTTTAGTAATTAAGTCAAAACAGTCCAACGAGGCAAACCACTAAACTATCAAAATGTTGATAATTTGTTCTCCTTAATGTAAACATCGTTATCTAATCTTATATAGTTTCATTTTGATCGTTTCAATAAAAGTCTTAAGATTACGAAACTTTTATAGTCATTATTATCTCTTTAGAATAAGGTAATATTGACCAATGTGAACGTCATCAAACTCTCATACTTCTTGAACCATTTTATGATTCGCGTGTGTTCACATGCAAGCGGGAATTTTCAGAACGTCAAAACCTATTAACCCCACGAGTCCCCTTATAAACAAAAACTTGTGGTTCCAAACTTACATTAGCAAAAGTGTCTACTTTTTAATGTAAACAAGCTGAAATGGCAATGATCCGGCCAAAAATAAGAAATTGGGGTACAGATAATACGATTTTGTTCTGTATATAGAGAAACCCTTTTTGCTGAGTCATAAATTCAAAAAAGAATTAAACCCTTTCTGAAAAACGTAAACGAAAGAGGAAGACGATCTCAGACCAAGAAACAAACTGAGAAAAAGTCTTCTATTGGGACGTTCGGAAAGATCATGATGCCTTGGATAATCTCAATAAACGCAAGGACCCTGTTTCAAATGGTTTTATCTCTTTTCAAATTGCGTGAATGAGCTTATAGATCTTTTCCCCGACACTGGTTCTCTCACCCTTCAGTCAGTTCAGTGTAATCAAAGAATTTGTTTTTTCATTACATTCCAAGGTTCGGCCAATGTGTTGGTAGATTTTTAGGCAAAAAAATTTCTTATACCTCCTCATCATTTCTTGTTTAAGTAATACAATAAGACATGAACCCAAAAAATAACAAAAAAAATAAAATAAACACTCATAAAAGTCCAAAATGGATTTAGAATTGGTCATACATTCTCATTAATTGTGACATTTATGAATTATCCATATAGAAAACAATCTATGTCAATCAATTTTCGATTTGTGATATAAGCATTATTTTTCCTCACTTTTTTCATGTGGTTTTAATTGTCTCAAGTATATATATTGACCATTGAATATCAAACCACAGCAGTTACATAACTATTTGGAGCGACGTTAGATAATCATAATAGTCATCGAAATCTATCTAGAAGACTAAAGCGGATATGAGATAATTATTTATATTAAGAACTTTCTATTCTTGCTAAATTCAACGTACCATATCAAGAATAATGACATTTATCTTTACTATCTAGAATTTTTATTAAAAAATCAGAGAAAAATTAAGTAAGAAAATAGCTATCGAAATTTGGTAAGAAAAACTCACGTATTTTTTAAAACATGGCAAGAGAAAAGAAAAGAAAGAATTATTCACGTCCCAAGAAGAATATGTTTGTTCGTTTGTTGGATAAAAAGAAAGATAATTACGAATATTTTGGGGTTTGGATTTTAACCCCAATTAAGAATGTTTGGGTTACTTAGTCTTAATCCAACAATAATTGAAAATACTTTCTTCTTTTAACTTTCGGTTTTGGAAGATGCTCATCAACATTATAATATTCCTCGTTTATTTTTCATATCGGTAAATCCATTTTAATTAGTTCTTGAATTCAATCGTAACAGTGTAACCAAAGATATCAGACTAAACTTATATATCGATCGACTATCGCAACCATATCTGGTTTTAAGAACGAATATATTGATCGGTTCAGAACCGACTCACTTAATCAATGATCTCGTATATGAGATGTGTGATCACAAGAATAAAATCGAAATCGTCAAATAATAAGCTTACGATACGTGTGATGTATGCCTGAGCATTCGGGTATCCGTTTGGGTTTGGATCGAGTATTTTGGATTTTCGGGTTTCAAATTCGGATTACCCAAAATTAACAAAACTAAAAATTTTAGTATCTAATTTAGTTTAAATTAATCTATAATACACAATATATCTGAAAATTTAGAGTATTTTTGATCCAAATTTACTAATATGTTGTGAAAGTAGAGATACTCGAAGGATGTATTCTCTTGTATTCTTATTAATGATTTAATCGAATAATACATATATATAGGGATAGATAACCTAAGTACAAAACCGACTAGGTATATGTAAAGTGGCCGATGGGCCTTGTGGACTTGGACATGTATATGGGCCGTTTATGGAGATCCATCCTTAGTGATTTACAACACTCCCCCTTGGATAACATAACCGTGCAAATGCTAAGAGATCACCGTAATACGCTTGGGGACGCTGTCTCATTAAAACCTTACCAGGAAAACCCATTGGGACAAAACCATGGTGAAGAAAAAAGAGTACAACACGTATTACTCCCCCTGTTCTAAGCATCACTAAAAGTCATTGAGTCTCCGCATTCCAATCTGGTGCGTGAGCTTCTTGAATATCGATGTCGGTAATGACTTGGTGAAGAGATCGGCTGAATTGTCGCAAGATGGAACTTGCACCACTTGAACTTCTCCAGCCTTTTGTAGTTCATGTGTGCAGAAGAACTTAGGTAAAATGTGCTCCGTCCAATCTCCCTTGATGTATCCTTCCTTGAGCTGTGTGATGCAAGCGGTATTGTCCTCATATATGATAGTCGCTTCCTTGTCATTGGCCATGCCACAATCTGTCATGATGTGTTGAGTCATCGACCTCAACCAAACACACTCACGGTTGGCTTCATGCATAGCCAAAATCTCTGCATGATTAGATGAAGTGGCCGCAATGGTATGCTTCATTGAACGCCATGAAATTTCTGTACCACCATGTGTAAACACATAGCCGGTTTGAGACATTGCATTATGTGGATCGGATAGATAACCTGCATCAGCAAAACCAACTAAACCTTCTTTGTTATGGTTAGTATAAAATAAACCCAAATCCAACGTTCCTATGATTACAAATCCTTTATTTGCAAACTTCTTTATAAAAATACATGGACTGATGGGATCATTCTTATAGCCTTCTTTAGCTAGGTATTCATTCAATCTATTGTACCACATACGCTCACTTTGTTTCAGTCCATAAAGGGATTTGTTTAGCCTTATGCAGTATTGTTCTCGAGAACATTTCTTATCATTTAGCTCAATACCCTCTGGTAATCTCATATAAATTTCATTATCCAGTGGACCATATAAATATGCAGTCACTACATCCATTAGCCGCAAGTCAAGTTTTTGTCTTATAGCCAGACTTATTAAAAATCTAAAAGTCGTTGCATCCATCAGAGGGGAGTATGTCTACTCATAATCTATTCCTGGTCATTGAGAGAATCTTTGTGCTACAAGTCCGGCCTTATATCTCACGATTTCATTATTCTCATTTCTCTTCCTTACAAAGACCCATTTGTGTCCAACTGACTTTATATCGAATGGTGTCCTTAAGATCGGACCAAACACATTCCTTTTCTTTAATGAATTTAACTCAACGTCAATGGCTTCTTTCCATTTTAACCAATCTGGTCTTTGAGTGCACTCTAATATGGACGTGGGTTCATGATCCTCATTTATTTTAAGTGCTACCTTGTATGCAAATATTTCATCAATGTCGACATCTTTTAAGTTCCATTGAATTCCGGACATGATATAGTTTATTGAGATCTCATTATTATCAATACCTTCAGGACCTTGAGGTTCAGCGTCCCAAACCTCATTCGGTACCTTAGGATTTGCCGTGGCCATGTCTATGGTTTCCTTAACCGTGGTTTGATTTGCACCTTTCTTTGATTTCTGAGGATTCTTATCTTTGGAACCTATTGGTCTACCATGTTTCAAACGTACCTTAGACTTTGTAGCAACTTGATTGTGTTCCTTTTGAACATCAATACGTACTGGTGCATTACAAGCTGGTATGTACGATTTCATAACTCTCTTTGGGTCAGCAAAGGAATCTGGCAATTGATTAGCTAGCTTTTGTAAATGTATAATCTTTTGGACCTCTGCCTCACATACTAGAGTCTGAGGATCTTGCCAATTCAAGGATGTTTGATTCCATGATATTTCTTTGACCAGCTTGTTTGTCTCTCCACCCAACAAAGGAAATTCGGATTCAGCAAGCTGACAATTCACGTATCTAGCCTTAAATAAATCACCCGTAGTTGGCTTTAGATACTTAATAATGGTGGGAGAATCATATCCAACACATATTCCCATCCTTCTTTGAGGTCCCATCTTAGTTCTCTGTGGTGGAGCAATAGGTACATAAACGGCACACCCGAATGTCTTTAGATGGGATATGTCTGGCTCATGACCCGTTAGTAATTGGGATGGCGAATATTTATGCTCACTAGATGGCCTGATGCATATAAGTTCTGCTGCATGTAATACTGCGTGTCCCCAAGCCGACACAGGAAGCTTCGACCTCATGAGTAATGATCGAGCAATCAATTGAATACGTTTAATAAAAGATTCAACTAATCCATTTTGTGTATGTACATGTGCCACAGAATGTTCCACACTTACCCCCATGGACATACAATAATCATTAAACGCTTGGGATGTAAATTCACCAGCATTGTCTAGACGTATAGTCTTAAGTGGAAAATCTGGAAAGTGGGCTCGCAAACGTATGATCTGGGCCAGCAATCTAGCAAAGGCAAGGTTTCTAGTGGATAATAGGAAAACATGCGACCATCTGGTCGATGCATCAATAAGGACCATAAAATATCTAAACGTCCCACAAGATGGGTGTATTGGTCCACATATATCTCCTTGTATCCTTTCCAGAAAATTTAAAGTCTCTTTAGTGACTTTTACTGGTGATGACCTTATAATGAGTTTCCCTTTTGCACATGCTACACACGTGAGAATTTTAGGGATAACTCGTCTCTCTTTAAGAGTGTGCCCATTTGAATTCATAATTAGCTTACGCATTATGTTAGAACCCAGATGGCCAAGCCGGTCATGCCATAAAGTGAATTGTTCATTAAACTTCTTATTCATTGTCATATTAGCTTCTATCATATTAATTTTAGCATGGTAAAGACCAGTAGATAATGCGGGTATAGTCTCTAGGATTTTCTTAGATCCTTGGGTGATTTCAGTAATATGTAGGAACTCTTGGTTCCCTTCACCCTTAGTTTCAATATGGAAACCATTCAAACGAATAACTTTGAAACTTAATAAGCTCCTCTTTGAGCTGGGTGAATATAAAGCATCACTTACTTCAAGATGTGTGCCATTAGGTAAAAGAATATGAGCCCAGCCATAGCCTTCAATTAGGCTTGCTATACCTGCTATTGTGCTAATATTGGCATTTTTCAAAATGAGATTAACAAAGTATCTCTTATCCTTCAAAATTGAGTGGCTTGATCCACTATCCACCACAAGTATGTTCTTTTCCTCGTCCATTTCTTAATATGGACAAGAATTATGTTTTAGACATAAAGAATAAAACAAACAAATATATATATTGAAGGAAATAAAATAATTGAATTTAAACCAAAATAATAATCCAAAATAATAATCCAATAAAATTCAAAGCATAAAACATAGAAATTAAATTAAGACAGTTTTAAATTTAATTATCATCTCCTAGACAATCTGAAGTCTCATAATCCAATTGGTCTTCATTCTCATGGTCGAAATCTCCTTCACCATCGAGATGAACCAGGTTAGCTCCTGGATTCTTTTTCAAACTCTCTTGATAGAGATCAACAAGATGCTTAGGTGTTCTGCATGTCTTTACCCAATGATTCTCCATACCACATCTATGGCAAATGGATTTGGCCTTATGTTCCGGTTTGAAAATTCTGCGGCCTCTACCTCGACCACGACCGAAGTCTGATCGGTTCCCCCGGCCATGACCATAATTGTTTCCTTGGTAATTGCCACGACCACCACGTCCTCTACCACGGCCACGGCCGTGATACTTGTCTCTCGGGACGTAGTTGGACTCTTTATTTTCTTTAGGCTCTTTCTTGGCCATATCAACCTTGTGAGTTTCTGGTAATGGGGCAGATGATGTGTCTGTATTTTATAGGTTTTAACCATAGTTTTAATTATCATCTCCTAGACAATCCGAAGTCTCATAATCCAATTGGTCTTCATTCTCATGGTCGAAATCTCCTTCACCATCGAGATGAACCAGGTTAGCTCCTGGATTCTTTTTCAAACTCTCTTGATAGAGATCAACAAGGTGCTTAGGTGTTCTGCATGTCTTTACCCAATGATTCTCCATACCACATCTATGGCAAATGGATTTGGCCTTATGTTCCGGTTTGAAAATTCTGCGGCCTCTACCTCGACCACGACCGAAGTCTGATCGGTTCCCACGGCCATGACCATAATTGTTTCCTTGGTAATTGCCACGACCACCACGTCCTCTACCACGGCCACGGCCGTGATACTTGTCTCTCGGGACGTAGTTGGACTCTTTATTTTCTTTAGGCTCTTTCTTGGCCATATCAACCTTGTGAGTTTCTGGTAATGGGGCAGATGATGTGTCTGTATTTTATAGGTTTTAACCATAGTTTTAAGGTTTGTTTTTGAGTCTTTTGTTGAGTCAAAGTGAGATTTTAGATTCTTTTTAGTCTTTTGTGAGTCTGTACAGGTTCTAGGCTACTTTGGAAGGAAACTGAGTGTTTTGGGGATGAAGACATACATCTGGAGCTAATTTGGTGAAGACTGATCGGACTAGCAAGCAGATGGAGCAAACACAGAAAAACATCTAGGATCGGCCGATCTACATTTGGGATCGCCCAATCCCGTACCCGAAGCAACCTTTCCTTTTTTTTTAAACCGACTTTTAGGGTTTTATTTTTACTATTTAAGCACGAGGCTCGACCTCTAGAGAGATAACTTTTATTCTATGCAGCTTTTGAGTACTTGTAAACTTTGGGAAAAGATCTCTAATCCTTCTTGACACTTTGGAGAAGATTTCTAAACCCTATTTTCTATTCTTTTGCAATTCAATTATGTTTTCTTCATCATTGATTTGCTGTTCTTTGATTTCCATCTCTGTGTAGTTTACTGTTGGGTTTCGGGTTTCAAAAGGGGTTTTATGATTCTCTAAATTTAGGTTGTTAGATTTGGGATTGATCTTTTGTGTTCTTCATCTATAGTTGTGCTTAATGCTTAAACTAGATTAGCTACCTAGTTTATGATTGCAGTTTTAATTCATCTAGGCATCAAAAGTGTTGTTGAATTGCTTGAAAAGAACATATGTGAGCAAGGTGATCCTTAGCCAACAAAAGATGAAGTTAAGGCACCTTGTGAACAAAATCAAACTTGAACTTATTGCTTGTTAGGATTGCTAGATTCAAACGACGGTTTAGAATTTAATCAATTCATTGCATAGATAACTAACGCTGCGACAGTAGGTTAGTTTTACATTCGTGATTTGAGTTCAAGAACGGTTTCTAATGCTTTCCAATCTATCAACTAAATTTGTGATTGTAATCCCCTAACTGATTCCCCACGCCCAATATCCTTCCTTGATTGCAAAAATCTTATTTATTTTCTGTTTTTAATCGGTTACTTGAAACACAATCTTTCTTTTTGCCTTAGCTAAATTCAAATTTATACAATTTCATAGTGCATCGCTTGGTCTCTGTGGATTCGATCCTGAAGTGTTACAACGATACCACTAGATCATGGTGGAGTACACATTGGGTTTAATTGACCTGTTGATCAGCAGAACCAGGAGGTCTCATTGCACTGTTCATTAGAAATAACTCATTGTTTTGCTCAGCACGTAGCAAACAAGAGATTAGACTTGCATATGTTTTGAAACCCTTTTCACGATATTGTTGTTGAAGCAGTATGTTGTTGGTGTGAAAGGTTGAGAATGTTTCCTTACCACACAACTTCAAGATCGAGACTATCTTAAATAGCTCTGAATTACACTCTTCCACGGATTTAAAATCCTGGATCCTTAAATTTTTCCAATCGAATTGAGCCTTTTGGTAGGAGCACCGTCTTTTGGTGTCCATATCTGTTTTTCAACTATGTCCAAAGGTCAAGAGGATTCTCTATGGTAAGGTACTGGTTCTTGAGACTATCAGCAAGATGATGGCGTATTAGCAAAACCGCCTTGTACCTACTCTTTTCAGTACAATCATTATCATCCTCAATGCACTCACATAGGTCTTTTGATTTCAGGGTAATCTTAGTGTCCAATGCCCATTGTAAATAGTTGTCTCCATAAACATTAAGTGCAGCATATTGGAGATTGTTGATCTTGGACATCTATAAAATACAAAACATGTACCCGATTATTTTCATGCGGTATTTAAGACCGAACCATGCAATCGTTTTTAGTCTAGGTCATGCGGTATTTAAGACCGAACCATGCCAATTGTTTTAGTATAGGTCATGCGGTATTTAAGACCGAACCATGCCAATTGTTTTAGTCTTGGCCATGCAGTATTTAAGACCAAACCATGGAATTAATTTTGTCTAGGCCATGCGGTATTTAAGACCGAACTATGCCAATTTTAGTAAATAATTTTTTGTCTTTTATTACATAGTTTTTTCTTTTAATACATAGTTAATATATGCATGAAACAATCCTAGACAAAAATATAATCTAGTATGAACAAGGAAATATGCAAATAATTTTATGTTTTCAATTTTTCCTTTTCTCTAGATAAGATTTCTTTTTCTAGTTTAGGATTAAGAAAAAAGTTTTAGGGAAATATTTTCTCTAAATTTCTGATTTTTCTAGGGTTTTAATTTTAGGGTTTCATGCAAGACATAGAACAATTCCGATTTTAAGGTTTTGATTTTAAACAAACAATCAATAATAATCAGATTTTAAACAAGGCACAATCAGTTTAATTGCAAACAATCTAAACAATCCTAAAACCTCATAGCAATCGAATTTTAAAGTTTTTAGGGTTTTAGGGTTTTGATTTGTTGATTGTGTAATTGCAGTTTTTATTGTTCCAATAGATTTAAGATCAGGTTCGATATGTATATGTCCGATAGGTTCGATTTATTTACCTTAACACCGTTTGGGGGTTGACTGGAATTGATACGGGAGCTAAAGACCTCGAATATACCTTGAGTTTGATCACGAACCTCGGATTAGTCACGAACAAAACTTGATCACGAACGGAAGCTGATCATGAACACGGATTGACCACGAACTAGAACCGATCGCCGATCTTGAACAATCACGAACTTATGTGCGGCGGCGGTTTAGGGTTTTAGGGATTTTCTCAGTTGGAGTTTAGGGCAAACTCGTGCTAATAACGTGTTATGAAAGTAGAGTTACTCGAAGAATGTATTCTCTTGTATTCTTATTAATGATTCAATCGAATAATACATATATATATAGGGATAGATAACCCTAAGTACAAAACCGACTAGGAATATGTAAAGTGGCCGATGGGCCTTGTGGACTTGGACATATATATGGACCGGTTATGGAGATCTATCCTAAGTGATTTACAACATAATAAACAGTTTAAATATTTCAAATTATCGAAAATATCTAAAAATCTAGATATTTTGGACACTTATATTATTAAAATTATAAATATTACTACTATATATTAAAAATATGGGTATATTCAGATACCCGTTCGGATTTCGGTTCGGATCGGGTTCGGGTTTGGATTTTCAGATTTAGAGATTTAGAATCCGCTAGGATATTTTACAATTTCGGATACGAATTCGGTTTGGATCTTCGATTCGGATCTGTGATGTATGCATAAATGTGAATGGAATTAAAATATTCACTATATGTTTGATGAAAAGTGTAACAAGACTTTGCTAACCTCTCTATTCCCTATTCTTTTGACCAGAATCTTGCACCAAATGCCTTAATTATTAAGATGCCATGCGCGTTTATCTTTTGTTTCTTTGTCCACTATTTTATTTTTGATAAACATTGCGTAGTATTGTATTCCCTTTACATTTCTTTATGATCTTTATTTCTTAAACATTTTTGTTGGTTATCAAAAGAAAGATCACATGTTATTATTAATTACTACATATTACATGCAAAACATATGAGTTTATGCATATGCTCGTTATATTTATTTTGTTTGATATGATCAGTTCCTTAGGTAGTTAGCTTCTACTATAAAAAAGATTGTGGAAACAAACAAAAACAGCATTCAATTATGACGTGGGAATAATGTGGGATGACGTTCTTCTATTATCTATCTTCGACGGCGTTCTAGAATAACCTGGAAATGAAAACTACTCTATCAACTGTTTTTGATAAAATGGTTAGTTTAGTAAAAAAACTAAGTATTGGTCAAATATTATGATTACATCAGTTTATTTTTTTCACAGAGCTCAATTCCATTCAGCTGCACGTGAGAATCATTAGGTGAATCTTTTCCGCTCATATATACATCATCAACCTTCGACGAAATGTTTTCTTAATAACACACATTTATAATATTATATATAAATCTATGATTAATTTCCACATTATATTATACATCTTAGGTCGGCTATAAATCTCCTCCTATTAATTACAAGCAAAACATAGCGAAAAATTAAATGAACATTTTGTTTTGCATTAAAACATTATATTTTGAAAACTTTAGCGGCAAAAAGAAGTTTAATACCCACTCACTGTTTAATTTACAATGTTTTCCAAAATTAAAAAGAAAAAGTTTCTTATCCAACGGTTACCTTTTTCCCCCTGATCACATGATATTTTGCTTTTTTTGAGCAATCATTCACACACAACAACAACATCAAATAATTTAGTAGGGCCATAAATTAATCTATATAACACGGCATGAATAATCTTCTTATATAATTATTACTAATTAACATAAAACTAAATTAAATTAATTTGAGCTAGCGATATATATGAATCGTTTTATGACGCCATAAAGGTAGTTAACTTTATACTTTACAAGTTTCTATGGTTCACATTTGGCAGCATCTCCCTGTTTGTCAACTCGTGTTTCAGTTTCAGTTTCACTATAAATTCACCTAATTTGACTTGATCTTCTATTCCTCCTCACATCTAATAATAATTCTCCATCCCTCTACCATTCTCTCTCCTTTGCAAATCAATATGGCTAAGTTCACAACCATTTTCATCATCGCTCTCTTGCTTTGCTCTACGTTAACCTACGCAGCCAGGCTGACTCCCACGGCAACCACCGCTTCATCCAGAGAAAACTCCGTCAAGGTTTGCTAACTTCTTTATCTCTATTTCAGAATCTTTCAACTCGAAACATATTTCAAGAACCAAGAATCCATCGGTGTATGTTCGGCGCATTAGCATGGAAAGAATACATGATCGATTCTAGATGAAATTTTTATAAATATGAAAGCTGCAAATACCTAGATTATTCTAAGCCTTACTCTAAAATTCTAAAGTATTATATAACAATTTTTAAAAAAAAACTTGCATGCGTGATTTTTGAAGTATCACTAAAAAAACACAGGTCATTAGAAGGAATGTTCAAGGAACTATGAAAAATTACTAACAGAATTTCCAAAAAAAACATTTGATTGATTTTTCGATGAGTTTTCAAAACCTTCGTCGTATTTTTGTATGAAAGTACGTATATATTTTATAAAAAAAAAATAATTTAAAATTTTCCGATAAATATCTATTAAAAACTATATTTGTAATTTACCCGTTAAAATTTTTAAAGTGTTGATATACCACTCTTTCGATTTGTCTCATGTTATAGGTTTTATGTTATCACAAGAGTACTAAATTTATTTACCGGAAGTAACTTTGAATTTAGTAATGACGCACATTTTTTCTTTTTACGTATAGGAAATTGAGGGGGACATGGTTGAAGAAGAAAGCTGCAACGGAATTGGAGAAGAAGAATGCTTTATAAGACGATCCCTTGTGGTGCACACCGATTATATTTACACTCAGAATCACAAGCCTTAGATTTATATATATTAAAGCAGTTAATTAACTATATATTTACATTATCGAACCTATATCAATCACTCTGTAATTTCTGTTTTGTTTTTGTTATTGCTATTTAATTTTTTGTTTTGTTTTTGGGTTAATTTGAGAGAGTTCTTATTATTCACACTCGTTGTTGTATGATTATGGATTTTAATATAGCTATATAATAAGTAATTTATTTTGTATAAAGTCACAACAAAGATTTGATTCTGCGGCGAACAAGAACTTTCGAGTTTGGTTGTAGCAACCAGCTGTATTTTGGTCCTAAAATTAGACGCGTTGACTGGGCAAAAAATAAGTAGTTGACTTTTCTTGTGAAGTGAAGACTTTACTTTTCTAGACACCTCTCTATGACTCGGCAGCTTTTGACTGGGCCGATAGAGTAAATGATGCAAATCATTATGGGCCAAGGCCCTCTAAGAACAAAATTTGTAATAATCAAAACTTTGTTATCCCTTCTGATAACGAAAAACAAAAAAAAACTGTAATTTGGATTCCTAGTTTATTAGGTGATTTTGAGTGGCGAGACATTAGAAAATGAGTATAAGAATGAGACAAGCTGTTGTTGATTTGCAAAGATGATCAGAGCCAATGAGCCATCATGTTAGCTTAATATTTAAATTATTGATTGGTTTAATTTTTTTGGCGAGCGGTATGAAGCGGCTTTACCGGTCTGGCTTACATCTAGGAGATATTTAAGGGTGTCAAAATGAGTCAAGATTAATAAGCTAACCTAATTCAACTCAATTTGTGAATTTTAATGAGTTGAAAATTTTGACCCTAATTAGTTGATGGATTAAATAAGTTCATGAGTCAAATGAGTTTTGGTTATAATAGGTTTATGAGTTAATCACTAACCCATTAATTTCTTCATTATCAACCTAATATCATCAACATCATCATACTATCATCATCATCATAATACCAACATCATATCAACATATATATCATAGTCAACATCATCATACTATCATCATCATCATACTACCATCATGTAACTATCATCATCATTAACATTGTTATACTATCATCATCATTATCATCATACATTCATAATCATATTAACATCACCAACATCATATCAACATATATATCATAGTCAACAACATGATGTCATCATCATCATTTATAATTTTCTCCAAAATCCCAAACCTGCAATTTTCCCGCCAAAATTTTGAACTTATAATTTTCCCGCCAACACAAATCCGCAATTCTCTCGCCAAAACACAAATCCGCAATTTTCCCGCCAAAATGTAAATCCGCAATTTTCCCGCCGAAAACACAAACCCATAAATTTCCCGTCAAAAATGCAAAACCGTAATTTTCTCGCCAAAACGAAAACCCGTAAAATTTCTTGCAAAAATCCCATAAATTTCCCGTCAAATGCAATCCGTAAATTTTTTGTCAAAAACGTAAATTCGTAAATTTTTCGCCAAAAACGCAAACCTGTATTTTTCTCGCCAAAACACACCTAGAAAGTTATGATGGTGATAATGATGATGATGGTGAAAATGATGATAAATATTAATTATAATTATTTCCTATTAAATATAATTAATTTATATTATAGTTTGTTAACCCAATTATTCATCTAACTCATTTAACTAAATGGATTCATGGGTTGATCCAACCCAATTGTTAAATGAGTTGAGTTAACTCATAAATCCATTTTACTTTTAACTAATTGGATAATGAATTAAGTTGGGTTGGATCAACTATTTTGATACCCCTAGAGATATTATAAACTTTGGGAAATCTGTACAAGTTTGAATATTTTGCTTTGTTTTTACTTTCTTAGTTTTTCCAGAATACTTTTAGGCCACTTGTAAAATAAACGTTATTTTTTCTTGAATTAATTTAATATTATATTCAAAAAAATTTTTGGCGAGTCCTTGATTTGTTTAAGCTCGGATCATAGATGCAATATTTGGAAAAGAGTGATGATTTATGTTTAGAATCGCCACAACTATCATCAAAAGGTTGCTCTTGGATCTATGGAACCAAAACCATGTATCGGTAACACCTTCCTGTAAGGTCCTCACATGTTGTTTCATCATAAGCAAAGGATATAATTATGTTTTGTTATGGAAATTCAAAAGAGTTCAAATTAAAGCCTTTAGGTCTCAAACATTTTAGGCTGTAATTGACTTTCCAATACTGTGTGTTGTGTGTTGGTGCTGCCATACTTGCGACTAGAAATTGCCATTTATGGAAAGAATGATTCATTTTATATATATGGAAAGAATCATATCGGGTGTACATAGACTCTAGATGTTGCAACTTGAGAGTGTAGTTGGTACTGTAGTATATAAAGTATGAGCGGAAGTTAGATGATCAGATCAATTGAAGATGAGAGAGTTATCAACTTGTTATTTTCTCATAAAACAACATGTATTGGCCTTTGTCTCAACCACGTCACTCAGCAACTATATCCATACCATATATTATCCACAAAAGTGTAAACAAATAATAATGTCCCACACTTATCATTATCCAAATATCCAAATCCAAAAAAAACATTCAAACCAACCCATTTCTTTCTATCCAAAAAACAAAAAAAGTCAAAAACAATCTTAATATCTTCTCAAAAAAATAAAAAAAAAAACAAAAAAAAACAATTTTACATCAAATTTTGATTGATGAATCCAAGAATGTAAACCAACAACAAAACAAACAAACACAAAAGTGTTTCTTGTCTTTTAGCCTGAACTTGTATAACAATCAGTTTCTTGGAGTCAGGATCCATGGAGCTTCAACAATCTGTAAACACAAAGACAAACATAAACTATGAAGTAGTGATGTCTTAACTCTCACAAATCTCCTCGTTTCATTCCCTCTCTCTCTCACTTTCTCCACGTAACTCTCTACTTTACCATTCGCTCTCTCGATCAACACTTCTAACAACGATCTAACCGTCTCAAACGTTACCCTCCCGGTTAAATCCACCACGTATTTCCGGTTACTCGGTACCGATAACGACGACGATACCCGATCGATCCACGTGGTCTGTTGTTTCGTTGATCCAACGGTCAGCGATTGAGATGAATCCTGACACCGGTTCAACTGAACCGGTTTTCGCGACGCTCTCACAAACGTTTCGACCGCGTTATTACAAACCGTCACTAGCGTTTGCTTAACCTTATCTTCGTGTTTCGGATTAGTTAAACCGGCGAACAAATCGTCGAAAACGTTGACATCACTCGTCTTATCGAGATAAACCGAAACCGCAGTAGTCACGAAACGCTGAACGCAATCGCCGATCAATCTCCTCCCATCATCGGAACAAATCGCGTCAAACAATTTCGGAGATCCACCCCCGCAGCCGCTAGAGGAAGAAGAATAAAACGCGACGACCAAGTTCCTCGCAAAGCTACCAACGATCGCGGAAGCAAAACCCGACCCGGATTTCGTAAACAGCTTATCCAAAACCCGATTCGTAAAACCCGACCCGGATCCATCATCATCATCAATTCCACGGATCAATCCAACGGTCATAGCTTGTGTGAATCTGATCAAAGAAGAGTTGAGCTCATCGGACTTGGCGATCTTCGAAATCTGTTTGAAACTGTTTGGGATTTGATCTGAATCGGATCTGAGAAACTCAGTGAGATCCTTGGAGATGACGCTAACGGCTTCGGCTGAGTCAGAAGCAGCTTCGACGAGGTTGAGAAGAAGAGAGAAGAGCTTAGAGATACGTTTCCTTTTCTGGGTGACTGAAGGAGAATGATAAACCCTGAAAGCAGCATAACCAGAAACTGCTAACAAAATCCACTTTTTGTTCTTGAGAGCAAAATCAAAATAGCTCCTTTTTTTGCTCAACACTCCTAGTTTATCCATATAACTACAGAGAGTATCGAAGAAGAAGACGAGAAGATAAAAATGGAAACTTTTTTTTATTTGAGAGAAGTTTTAGTACCCGGAGACTTAAGCATGATAAACCCTTTAAGCTGCTGAGAGCTCTTTTTGCACTTTCCCGGGAAAATAAATGAGAAAAGGAATCAACTTTTGTATTTTGAAAACAGAGCAAAAAACTAAGAAGTGGGAGAATCAATAATCTTGAAGGAATGAGAAAGAGAAAGAGAGAAAAAGGAAAATTCTGTTAGGAAATGGAATTTGGATAAGAATTCAAAATGGTGACGTCAAAGTTGGTAACAGAATTTGTAACAAAAGAGAGAGAGAGAGAGAGAGAGATTGTGAATTATTGGAAGGTGCAGGTATCTGATCTGATCAATCAAGTAGATATGATATGATGCAGACAAATACATGCGTGTAATAGAAGAAGTAAGCTAGCCATTGGGTTGTTTTATTGGAAGGTTCAAGCATGGGTGTGTTTTGTTGGGTGATAGATAAGTCAGTTATGGAGTCTTTTAAAGTTCAACATCTTCTTCTTTCACATCTCTCTCAATCCATTAAAGGAAAGAATATTTTTATATTATATATATACTCATTAAAAAGCCCTTATCAAGAAAGTTCATGGTCGTCGTGATAGATGCGTGCTAATAATACTTTATGATATAGTATGATACTTTTTTCTTTCAACAAAGTAAAAAAAAAATACTTCATTAATTTTTTATTTAAAAGTTTAGTAAATAATCTTTTTTTATTGTAAAAATAATACTTATTCATTTATATTAATTATTAAAATATAAATGATATGAAATTTTTTAACTTTTAGTTTTATTTGAATAAAAATAATTTTATTAATATTTTATTTTATCATTATTTGATTTCTTTAACTCAAATTATATCACATTTTATTATCAAATAAAAAAATCTTTGAAAACACTATCAACTAATACTTTTCTGGATATAGTATTCATTATTTTTTGAACAGAAATTCTTTCATTATCAGCTAATAAGTCTGACTCCCTATGCATTCAGTTGTCTTGTTGGTTCAATTGACCAAGATGCATCCCATTTCTGTTCGAGTATAGTTTGAAGTAAGCTCGGCAGTCTTTCGGTGTTGTTTTTGTGAAAAATATTTACAATTTAGATCCAAACCTGAATTAAAAAAAAAAAGTCAATTAAACTAGGTTTTTAAAACAAAGACAGGTAAGTCTTATAATTAACATTCAAAGTGGCTAAAGGTAACGATTTAAACCTTATAACTATTACACTAACCTTCTAAACCACCAAACTAATTATACTAACATAACAAATCTCCAAATTTTCAAAAACTTCAAAGACATTTTTTTATTTTGATAATAAAATGTAATATAATTTTAGTTAAAGAAATAAAATAATGATAAAATGAAATATCAATAATAATTATTTTTATCCAAATAAAATTAAAACTAAAATTAATTTCATCTCATTTATATATTAATAATTAATATAAATGAATAAGGATATAATTAGAATATATTTTTTTGTTAGAGATCGTAGGTATAAAAATGACAACATTTATTTTTTTGGTTATTAAATTGTACATTTTTATTAATATGAATATTATTTTTCCAATAAAAAAATAGATATTAAATTTCTAAATAAAAATAGATAAGATATTTTTGACTTTTTTCCTATTTTTTTGGTATATATTTACATAGTTTTTTTTCCTCGCTTGTTTCTTATTTTTCTTACCATAATGCTGATGCAGCACATATTGACTGTTTAGTATTACCACAATTAGTGGTAGAGCCGAAAAGTCGCAGTTTTCTCTAGTCAAATGGAAAACTCTTACCTAACCTTCCATAGAAATGGAAGTAGAATTTTACAAGTCATTTTATCTAACTCGAAAATGTAAATGTTTGATGTATACTTACTACTTACTAGTATAATAATAAGAGAAACAAAATATATATATATATATATATATATATATAATGAGAAAAGCAAAAGCATTGAATATTATCATTGATTTCGAGCAGTAGCAGCGACACAGAAGAATAGAGAAGCGGTGGATTAGAGCTTAAGAATACACCAAATTCACATACTTATTTTTCAAGTCCAAAATAATATTCTTATCACAAATACTGTATTATTGTCATGATTTTTTAAAAATTCATATGATACAGAAAGAGGAATAAATTCTTGATCTTTATTGTAAATAGGCCGGCCTTGCATTCATGACCTCCTTTTCTATTTTTAAATCAATAGTTTTTTCATTTTTTTTTTTTAACGAAGTCAATTAAAAAGGAAGTTGTTTACAAATAAAACTTAATGCAGAAACGTACGTGTATTTTTTTTTTCATATTTTTATAATGCATAATTAAATTTATTTTCTTTCTATTCTTACAAGTTGAAGCGAGTGGATAAAGGCGGTGGCCATTTCGTGTATCCCATAAATGAAAATAATGAATGAATATGAAGCAAAAACAAAATAATTTTAAAGCAAAAAGAAAAGATTTGAATGTGAAATCACAGACAGACACGTGGACGGTGAGTTGCCAAACGCCTTGGAAGAGGCGAGCCGTCGCGTCTCTTGTAAGTTAGAGCTACATTTCTCACCGCCAATAGAGAGTTCTGTTCCACGTGTTGCAACACGCGGCATCTTCTTCTTTTTCTCCGGACGTCCTCCAGTCTCCATCATATTTAAATAATATTTTAACTGTTTTAAAATATAAAATGTTTTAACTAAAACATACAAATTAAAAAGTTTTTATTTTTAATAATAAATTCAACCAATCAGAAATAATACTACATAATATAAAATACTAAATTAATTTAAAAATTGCATAAAAACTTAAAACATCTTATATTATAAAACAAAAAACTTCTCTAAAACATCTTATACTTTAAAACGGAGGGAGTAGTATATATGTTTTCTCTCTTCGACCATATCAAAGTTCCAATGTATTCGGAGCATTCTCATATTATTTTTCTTTTTCTCTTTATTTTTTGGTTAACCCGATCTCCAGACCAAAAATGCAGACTATGTAGTTGTTGATATTTGTAAAGAAAATAAGATTTTTTTAACTTTATAAAATGTGTAGCATGGCAAACATGGAATCGTATAGAAAGAAAAAAAAAGCTCAAATTATAAATATATTGTGACATCTCTATAACATTTCCTCCGCCACCATAACCATCGTCATCACAATTTGGAGCTGTTTTATTTACAATACAAGCCATGCATTTTTCTTTTTGAAACGGCAGTGTTACAAAATCTATTCACAAAACATTAATTTTAATAAAACATATAGAGAGGGTCACAAACACAAATACAGCATCATGTTGTTCGTCATCAACATTTAAGCCCCATCGATTTGATTTCTTTCTGCGTCTCGCTTTACCTGACCAGCCGTGGGACATTATTCTTCCAGTGGCAGCCTTTTTTGCGTAATAGTGAGTGACTTTGTGGTCTGAAGGATTTAGGAGTCATTTCTTGTAACTCACAGGCACGTCATCGTCGTCTTCTTCAAGATCACTGAAGGTTACATCTTCATCCTCATCCTGCACAAGATGGTTGGTGACGGTGGCGGTGCTAACAGTTCCTGCATTATCTTCATCCTTCAACCAATCATCAACATCATCATCATCATCCACTTGGACATCAATTACTCTAGGTGAAGAACCAGTGACTGGGCTCTGCACCGGCTTGTCATGAAGCGCTGCTGCTGGTCTTTCTTCGATGACAGGCTTGTCGACAACTTGTACATCCTTGCTCTCGACTGTGTGCTTCTCTGTCTCAAACTCAGACGTCTCACTCGAATGTATTGTCTCGACAGCGATGGTCTTGACAGGTTCTGGCTCTGGTTCTGATTTGGGTGCAGGATTAGTAGGTAGAGAAAGAGGTTCCACATTCGCACTAGCAGCTTCTGTATCACCACTCTCTTGCACCACTACTGGACTTTTGTTTCTCTTATGCAGCAGCTCGTGAGATAATAGTGCTCTTGATTCAAGTACCTTTAAGAAAAGGTCAAATCAGTGGTTTACATCATAGAAGTTTCACTCTTTACCTCATTATTAATTTAAAGCAATCCACAAAAACGGCAAATCTACCATTAAAACTTGTAGACCTAGTTCACATGCTACTATTAAAGTTCATTATTAGCAGAAAGGATCATCAATTCGAAACATAAACCATAGCTAACATCCATATAGCTCGAAAACTTTGTAAACAGAGGGGAAAAAAAAAAAAAAAATGAACACCAGTGGAGTTGAGAATCAAAGCTTACCTGAGGAGTTGAGAGAATCAAGGCATCATGTTTGCTGAAAATAGGATGCACAAGTACAAAGTAAATCCTCCAGAAGCAATACTCGCTCATGTATGCAGGGCAAAGCTCAATCCTCAACGCAGCCAGATTCGATGCAAGGTTTTCCACGGCCAGCGCATGGTCAAATTGAGCATCAGTCATATCAAAGTCTGAAGATAACAACAACACTTTCACAATGATGAAACACACTAAAAGCCTTCACAAAAGTAAAATAAAACCCAAAATCTATAACAATTCCAACTAACCATAATGATCTAAACCATGAATAACCTCAATTACTCACACAATTTTCCTAACAGATTCAAATCAGAAAGTGTGATTCTGATTAACAATGTACTGCGAATTCGAAAAAAACGTACCATCAAAGTTATCATCCTCATCAGGAAAAGGGAAATCAAGCCATGTCTCAGGATGCATCGCAAGATCTCTAGCGAACACAACTACTTCCTCAGTCACACCAATCGCATCTCCAACAGCAACATCACGATCCTTCGAATCAGTACCTTCCGATCCCAATTGCAAGAAATTAGAAGCCATCTTCGTAAATTCCGATACAGGTAAGTTCCCAGAGAGTTTCGAGATCCCGGTCCTAAATCTACCTCCGATCTCCACGAAATCGTTCCTAATCCCAGCAATCAGATCCTCATCACCCTCCGCGAGATCCGATGACTTCCGAGTCTCCTCAACATGATCCGCCGTATCGGAAGAAGAAGAAGAGGAAGAAGGCGGTGGTGGTGCGAGGAAAGAAGCAACACCCCATAGCTGACTTCTGAAGGTCTTGGTGAGTTCGGAGATGTCTTCCTTCACGCCTCGTGGAGACTGTGTTTGCAACAACGATGGTGAAGAAGACGGTTGATCTGAACCGGAATCTTCAATCGATTTGGCCTTCGTCGTTTCGTTTTCATCATCTTCATCCTCATCCATCTTCAGAGAATTTGCAATGGATCTAGCAAACCATGCCATAGTTTTAGTTTTGGGATCTCTCTCTCACAAGCAAGTCTCTCAAGTTTCGTTGTTCAATCGTGACCTTAAACAACAACATTACCGCTAACGAAAACGTCGTCGTATAATCAATGAAATGGACTTCGTAGCTAAAAAAAGCCCATAAGATTAACGCTCACTCTCGTTTCAAAAGAGGACAAAGGTTTTTGGTTACTGTCACTCTACGGGGCTTCGTTGTTAAAAAGCCCATAAAGTCAAATTCCAGCCCATCTAAAGGTTATGGTTACTGCCACTCTGTTTACAGAGTTTTATGTCCAGACAAAAGCTCTCACATCACAGTGTGTATAATATACACAAGATTTGCTCAGTCTCTCATTTCCAAAACAGGACACAAGTGATATACAAGTCTGTGTTTTTTTGCGCAAAAAACAGTAGAAATTGTTGTGAATGATTCACTTGTCAAATCGCACTTTCTTTTCAATTGTTCATTACAACAGTGGTAGCTCAGACCACAATGTATGCAGACTTTTGGTCTCCACCACATTTTCTGCTCTACTTATTAGATAAGAATCAAAATTCACATCAAACTGTACTTTGGTATGTCACTCGATGCAATAACAGTGATTGATTTTTCAAGAATCACGTTTTTGATATTTACTTCACATTTAAGACGATGAAAAGACTGGGGAAACAATGATGAACTAATAATGATATGATGAACCATGAGCTCAAAGGCTTATTATAGTCTAGTTTCCTAATCTAAGAAAAGCTTGAATGAAAAAAAGAACAAAGGATTCAAAAGATTCAAAAGAGGCTAACAACTTCAGGTCAAAAGATTTTGCTTCTTTTCTTTTTCTGTTGTGAATGGTCAAAAAGCAAAACAACCTCTCAAAAGAACCCCAAGTAGAGAGGTTAACAATATGGTTCCTTTCTTCAAATTCTTCTTTTTTCCTTTTTTTTCTGAAATTGATTGAACCAAAGGTGGTAACTTTACACAAGTTTTCTAATTCCCAATGCTAATTGCAAACCCAACCGACATGAAAACATTACATACCCGCCCAGCTTCTTCTTCCCCTGTGGATTTGCTTCTTCCGAACTCTTCATCTATATATACATTGGTGTAGGGGCAAATTCGCAACTCGCATTTTACCATTTCATATTCGCTGAGATATGTGTTGTATGATCCAATCGATGCCAAAGAGATTTAAACTGTTGCTATTGAATCGTCCTTGTGAGTTTGCATTTGGAAATAAACATGGTGTCTGAATAATGTAAACTACAGAGCTTGAGTAGCTCCGCTGACCGCTGCTTCAACGCTGCATCACACCCGCTCTGGATCACGAGTAACAGCTTAGCAGCAAGACCAACCTCAACAGCACGAGGCGAACACTCTTCAGGAGCTAATTTGCAGACAGACCAAAGAATAGACAGCGCGTAGTTAGTGCAATTCTCAGACACCCTCATCAGTACCCTAACGGTATAAGGTATGGTGTTTGCAGAGTCTTTGACAGCAACTCTTCCTTCCATGTCTGAACTCAAAGCATCAAGAATAAAAAGAGCTGATTCCAAACACTCCGGGTCTAAAGACGGTAAGATATCGACTAATTGAGGCACTGCTCCAATGCTAACCATCAAGCTTCGAACTTGTTTGTGAACAGAGATTGGTTTAAGCAAACCAAGTGCAGGGGAGACTCCATTTCTATGTCTCTTATCCTTAACCAGTCTCATTAACCCAACAAGCAAACTATGGCTCGAGACCAGCTCAGCTCTAAACCCTTTCTCTTCCACCAATCCCTTAATCAACCTCGCGCAATTGATTTTGGTCTCATTGGATCCATCATTCAACATATCAACAATCAAAGAAACCTTAGCAGGTTGCATCAACCCTGATTTAGAATCGGAATCAAGATCAAGACTCACAAGAATCGCAACAACCTCAGATCCAACAGCATGAGAAGTGAAAGGACCTAAAAGAGAAGAGATGACAGAGACACCACCTTCTTCAACAACAGTCTTCCTGGCCATAAGATGAGCCACAACAATCTGCTTAAGCTCACTCAACGCATGAACCCTAGCTTGACCTTTAGCTTTCTTCAAAGTACCCAAAACCTCAATAGCTCGTCCTTGCACATCCTCGGAGCGTTTCTTCATCAACACATACTTCTGAGAGAACCAAGTGTAGATGAGATGGTGAAGAGTTTTGTTAGGAGTAACCGTATCATCCCAAAGCTCCTGCATTGTAGTGGGACAAGTCAAGTGACCTAGGTTGAACCATTTGTGAATGTTGGACCTTTCGTAGGTTTGACCAGTACACAAGGTCACAGGATCTTGCATCGGCTCTAAGGAGATGGGACAAATGAAAACAGAAGGTATATCTTGTAAATCTAGCTCCTTAACCATGGTCTTCAGATCCAATTTCTCATCAACACCACCACCACCATTAACACCACCGAGAACTCCATCTTTCACAGCAGTATCCAGATCTAAGACTTGCCCATCACCACCACCTTCAAATCCAATTAACCCATCTCTCTTTAACGGCTGAAACATCGGCATTTTGTAAAAAGAATCTTAAAGAAACCAAACAAAAAAAGATCCAATTTTTCTTGTTGTTTACAGACTCTCAAAACTCACAACATTTTTGGGGAAAACAATGCCACAAAGAAAGCTCAAAAAGAAACGCATGTCTCTTTATTATAACTCTCAAGAAAGAAGCGTTTCAACAAAACAACAACACAAATCTTCTTCCTTTGCTTTAACTGTTTGTTTTCTCTCTTTTCAACGGTCAAAAAAGGAGATTCATTCAACTCTTGTTAATGATGTATAACATCATAAACACATGATTGAAGAAGCCCTCCCTCCCTCAACTGCCCTCAAAAATGTGAAATTTTTACACCACAAATTTCGAGAAATAGGAAAAGGAGAAATCATTAATAATGAGAAGAAGAAAAACAAAAATCAAAGAACCCACCCCAGTTAGTACAAAGATTTGCACTTTGCAAATTCAGAAAGATTTTTATATATAATAAAAAAAAAGGAAGAGAATTTGTGAAAACACAGATGACGAAAACAAGAAAGAAAAATTCGTGAGAATGACGAAGAGCTCGTACTACTCTCTCTTGTTTCTCTCTTACCCTCTCTTCTGAGGTAGTAGTAGTAGTAGTGTGTGTGACTGATTGTTTTGTTTTTGTTTCATAGCAAAATAAAAATATTATTATAAAAAGGGGTAAAATAAAAATAACAAAGAAGAAAGGGAAAAATTAAAGATTTGTTGAAAGATTAGGGTGGAAAATCTAATTAAAAAAATTTAAAGATAAGGTGACCGGGTAATTCATTGGCTATAGCCGGTCAAGTTTAGTCCTCTCGACTCGCGCACCACACGTGCAAGCTACACCACATGCCTTCACCTCCCGGTTTTATTATAAAACTGTATATCACTTTTTTTATTACCATTTGAAAAACTTTAGTTTAGTAATTTAGATTTCCAATTTCGTCCCTATCTTTAAGATTACAAGTTACCAAGTTACGTAATGTTTCCATGAAAAAGCACCCAAGGTGTAAATAAGGTATGGAGTACAAAATAGACAAGAGATGAGATATGAGATATGTTTTTCAAATAAGGTATGGAATAATATCCGTAAACACTTTGACTGAATAGTTTAAATTCCTTTTAATAAATATTTGGATTTAAAATTTAAAACCAGAATATCCTTTGAAGTAGTCAAAAGAAAACAGTAAAATTCTAAACCCTCTTTCTAAAAAGCTTATTTTTTTCCTTAATATCCACGCTAACTAAGGATAAATACTTTTCCCAAAATATTGTTACATCTTTTTTCTTTTTATATTATCATCAATTTTACCAATTTTTTTTTTAAAGATGTTTGTGAAAAAAAAGATAAACAAAAAAAGAGGGTAAAGTAGTAAAAATATAAAAGAAAAATACGGCACGTAGTCAAAAAAGCTAAAGAGAGTTTAGCACTAAACTCCAAAGACCCACGGGGAAGAGTAACCCGTACAGGTCGGGCACGTGTGACGATAATCGCTATGTTTAATTTCTTAATTAATCATTTCCATCATCGTTACTAACACCAACAAAGCAATTTCTTAAACCAATACCTTTTTTTTAATACTATTATATTGTATCCATTTATACTAATATTTTTGCAGTATTTTTTGCTTAAAAATATATTTACGAAAACATTTACTATTAAATGCCATTTAATGCTTATGTTCATACCCAAACAAGTTTATTTAATTCTCTCTACTATCTTTATAACCAAACAAAATTAAAATATTTTAAATATTCATATATATAATGTTCTATAATTAATATATATATTTAAAAGATTTACTCCATATTAAAAAATTATTCTTTATCATCTCTTTTTGATTTTAAAAAATAAATGTAGTGAATCATCGTATAATACAAAAAATGAATAAATATGTGTATTTTTCTGCATATATTGTGATTTGATTTTTTTTAAACGAACATATATTACTAAATTAATATAATATTGTGAGTTCAACATACATATATAGTTAATTTACCGTATATAATAAATTATAGAATTTTAAAAAGTTTATAATTTATAACTGATATATCTAAACTTAATGAAAAGTTTAAACTTATGAATATTCAAACATATTAAATTTTCAAAATAACACAAGTGAGTTATATTACATAACGGGTTATATGACATTACATGGTTGAATTGATAATGCTAAAAAATAAAATATTATTAATATGATACTTCAAAACGGATTAAATCTTTATTTTACAATTTTAACAACATCAATATTAAATATGTCGAATCAAACTGATTTAGTTAAGATTATATTAAACAAAAATTGGTATGCGGTATACCACGAATTATATACCAAATCACTAAATTAACAGAATAGTACATTAGCAATATTAGTATTAAAATATTATATTAACAAAAAAATTATGTAAAAATTATGTAAAAATTATATACCGCAGTTCATAATGTAGTTTTATTGTTAAAAAAGACACATCCTTATGATAGCAATTGTTTCTAATATTTATACAATTTTGTAAATGGCTAAATAATCAATCGTCTCTCTAAAATAGCGAAATAATTTCTCAATTTGGCAGATAATGAAAAGAGCGTGTCAATTTTTTTTGTAGAAAGATTAAAAATGTATCGATTACAAAATAAAGAAATAACAAATTTAATCTTTAAACGAATTAAACATTTTATAAAATAACATTGTTAATATTCAATTCTTTATAACTAGTTTCATGTTACCATAGTTTATGCAATGAATAGTATTATACTATTACGTATATGTAAACTCAAGCTGAATTAGATACGAAATTTAGTTGAATAAAAGGTTCAAATTTTTTTAAAAAGGAAGTAAGTAAGTAACTAAATAGATTTATACTATAAAAATGGGAATTGGAATTAGAAAAAGAAAAGAAAAAAGACAAGAGAAGAGTGAGGTGGGGACGAGAAACAAAAGAGCCAGCTAGACCCGTATTCGACCGTGACAGTGTCTTACTGTCTTTGCTCTCTTTGACTAATTAAGCCTCTCGCTCTCTCAGACTCAGATCATCCTCTCTTGGCTCCTTTGACTGTTCCTTTTACCCACTCCTTGCCCACCACGTGTCCACATCTGCCTCTTCCCCCCCACCCAACCAACCGTGATTTATAATTTAAATTTTTTAGTAAATTGTTTTCTTCGAATTTAAAAGTATAAACATATCTCTCTCTCTACCAAATCAAGATAAATTAATAATAACTTTGAAATTGATGGGAGTGGCGATAGAGAAGAGAAAAAAAGAGAGAGAGAGATCTGAGAGAGAGACCATGTGTTGTTTTTGTTGCAGTTGAGTACTGACCCATAACTGCATAGTTTGCTGTCCAAAACTTATACTACTATTTTATTTCTCAATTCATTTTATTTACACAAATAATATATATATATATATATATATATATTAATTACTTACTGGACCCATTCTTTTGAGTTTTGAAATTAAAAAAGAAATTGTAGATTCAAAATTAATTTATTTTCATAGTTGATGATAATTATTACAAAAAAATAAAATAAAAATGCTAGTCAAACTAAGATTATACTAAAGTGGACCGGCAAGTGTTTAAATGTTTGTGATATGACGTGTTTTGTAATCAAGTTTTTTTTTTGAAGTCTTTGGGATGGGAGAGATTGATAGGGATATCATTATTTAATTACCAATAGGTAGATAGGATATATAGTTTGATTTTACATGTAATGAATTAACTCTTTACAAAACGGTCCCGAGAGTGCTAAATGACTTGGTGAGAGTTTTACTATTAGTGGTGGTGGTGACTATAAAGGGTCCTACGAATAAAAGCGTAACAATTTCATGAAAACGAAGTGACGAAACATTCAACTACTATTTCTGTGTTGTATTTTTCCTTGTTGGAATGAACAATTTTTTTTATACAAGTAGCTGTGTTGAACTTGTTTATGTTTCTTCTACAAACTGATAGTCTAAGGCGTAGTAAATATGTGAGGTGTTCTTGTTCGGCACAAAATGAGAAACAGTCTTTTCTCCAACGCATAAATGGTTGGGAGTTCATATTCTTAATCAAAGTTAGAAGAATAGGTTTCAAATTATATAAGAATGAACTGACACCAACCAATTAAATTGTAGTTTAGTGGTAGACACGACCTTTCAAAAGATGTAGTTATATTTCATGATTCAAGTTTTTGTTTGGGACAAGATATTTACGCATGTCCACGTTGTATACTCATATCAATCCATGGTTTTGAGTATGGAAAAGACTATAGGCTAAGTTAATTTATGAGCTAAAAAATATAACTAAAAGACACTTGATTGAGATTAGTGGGCTCTCTAAACACATGATGCACTTATCATATAAAACCTTAAAAATTGTACTCATTCTATGGTATATATATTGGACTGGCAGTATAACACTCATAACTTTTTATGGTGTGAAACCAAGTTTATCAATAAAATTTCAGATGTTAAAAAAAAAAATACTGGACTGGCAGTATAACACTCATAACTTTTTATGGTAGCAACTAGCAAGTTTGTGATGTCAGACATATTTCAACTATGAGAAAGAAACTTGACTTCTATGCGAATCTTGACTGTCGTAATGCGGTTTTGTTTTGTCAAATTACAATGATGATGATGACTATAATGCAATAGAAATATTATTGTACACATCAAAGTTGAAACCGTTACAGAAAAGTTTCAGTTTGTGTAATTGTGTCTTAACATTTTATGAGATTACATTGTGGCATAGCAGACTCAAAACATATATTTGAAAAGAAAATCAACTTAATGATATGAGAAAATTCGCGATTGTACTACTCGAGGCCATGACGACATCAACAAACATGAATACTGCATTGCTACGCATATGTTTATATCTTTAGCAGTTTAGCGAATTGAATATAACGTTAGAGAAGTGTGAAACAAGCTTTTTAGTTTTTTAGAAAAATTGCGAAAGTAGAAGCACGAAGGAATAAAAGAAGGTATATACTGCATTGCTATGCGTATTCTATTATTTATCATCTTTTGATTCTTTTTAGCCATTTTAACTATTTTAGCTTCGGAATGTCACGTGACGCTCTAACCCCTAAATCTATGTCTACATAGTTTGTACATTGTACATACACATGCATGATGCAACTATATTTGTAGTGTAATTAAAGTATACACGCATATATGACGTATGGATTCATTGATACCAAAGTTTTTTGTTGTTGGTAAACGCTCTCTAGTGTTACGAAACCTACAATCTAGAATTAATTTAAACAGTGTATTAATAATACTACCTCCAATTTTAAATTATTCTACAAACTAAGTTTATAAACGAATAAATATTGAATATAGTTAGCAATGTTTATGGACTTGGTTTTTATATATGTATCATTTTTTTTAGCTGTCACAATGACTAGAGAAGTAAAATCTCGAAAACAATTTACAATTGTAATCTCCTCACATGCAACACTTTTGAACCAAGTTAATTAAAGAGTATAAAGTATAAATTACAAACGAATGCTGCTAATCAATTGGGTCTATAATGGACCAAAATTAATACATGGGTCTAACTACTCACCCTGAGTGACGACATGCTTGGAGTAGGTAAAACCAAATCCATCATACTCAAAGTACAAACCAACCTCTCCTTAACTTATCAGACTTATTTTAAATTTTATGAAAAATGTTACTGATATCCAAACAACACCTTGATAAATTTAATCATCTAATTGAAAGAAAAGTATTTAATTATCCAACTAGATACATTTAAAATAGAGATCACATTCATAATTTTGTTGTTAGAAATTCATTTACAACAGCCATCGTGGACTTTGTCTCTCTCTTTGATCCTGTCTTGAAATATTTGAGCATTTCTTCGTCTTATATCTCTTTCGATTCCATCTTATACTATAAAGTTAATACATACATAAATAACTTTTGATTTCGATACTCTTGAATCTTGATGAGGTTCCAATAATGAAAGGGAAAGGCAAAGAGAAAGAGAACAGTCTCTTATGGCTGGTGAAGGCTCCTTTCCGGTTATTGATCATGGCACGTAACGCCTACATTCGTAGCATTACGTCATGCTCCGGCGTTGGAATCTTTACCGGCGGTGGATCCTCTGGTTTTGGTCAAGGTCAACTTCCTGGAAACTTTCAAATCCCCGAAGCACCTAGCACAGCTCTCCCTCGGTGCTTTACCTTGACGTCAACGGCAGATGATGATCAAGGCTGTCTGAGTCTGACAAGTGTTGGACAGCCTAAGATGGCAACGAGACGGTCGGTGTGGTTGGATCATCGGAGGAACTTTAGATGTGTTGCTATGATGCGAAGAATCGATGAGGAGATTCCTTTAGATGATGAGTTCCAAGAAGAAGACTCATTTCTCGATTTTGGTATATACGAGATTGTTACTTAAAAAAAAAATAGAACGATCATCGATCTGTTGACCAAAAAAAAAAAAGGCATCAGAAAGGTTTTAATTTCTTGGTTTTAATTAGTTTGTTGCATTGTGCTAATAATTGATAAAAATATGATTTACCAGCGCGTAAATCTCAGTTTCGATGTCATGAATGCTTTTAGGTTATTTTATGTCACATTACATTGTCAAAGTAGATTGCAAGTCTTAACAGTTTTTGTCGTCCAAACATATATTTCGGCAAATCATTTGGCTTTTGATCGAAGTAATATGAGTTTCTTAATGGTTTGATCCTGACTCCTGAGAGTCGTACATCTCGTGATGGATATAACTAACTTTGAGAGTTATATATGGAGAGAGGAAACATATTGAAGATGCGTGGGAAACGAAGTGCTATGTCAAGGTCTGTTAAAATAAACTTCCTTTTTGATTTGATGTAAAAATTGGTCATATATGAAGATATCAGCAGCAAGGTATGCTAACCACTGTAGAAAAGGTTCTGAGTTGTATTATTGTATCAAGTTTAAAAGAATCTATCTCAGAATATAAAAAAGAAACCAACAACAAAAAAAGAAAAAATACAATAAATTGAATCGACGCATAGTATTTATATCGTCATCAATCCCGTGGATCCGGAAAGAATCTCACTAACTCGTCTGGAATACTAAATATCTTGAGTGTATCAAATCGGAAGAGTTCCTTTAATGCTTCATCACATATGAAGCATCGACATTCATCATCACAACATTCATCATCACATTCATCATCATCATCACAACATTCATCATCACATTCATCATCATCATCACAACATTCATCATCACATTCATCATCATCATCACAACATTCATCATCACATTCATCATCATCATCACAACATTCATCATCACATTCATCATCATCATCACAACATTCATCATCACATTCATCATCATCATCACAACATTCATCATCACATTCATCATCATCATCACAACATTCATCATCACATTCATCATCATCATCACAACATTCATCATCACATTCATCATCATCATCACAACATTCATCATCACATTCATCATCATCATCACAACATTCATCATCACATTCATCATCATCATCACAACATTCATCATCACATTCATCATCATCATCACAACATTCACCATCACATTCATCATCATCATCACATTGTTTTTGTAGTGGACGTTTCTTTTTCACTACGATCAAATTGTTATGTTCAATATACAACAAAACTCTTACCGAGGCTTCAGCTCCTGAAATTTCACTCACCCCTAAAAATTTGGCAAGTCTCGGGTGTACAGGATGAACTCTCCATATCTCTTGTATCAATATCCCTTGTATTTCAGGCGAAATTGGTGGCCAAATTGGTTTCGTACATAGCCTCCTAACTTGACCGATCAAAGGAGAAAAAAAAAGAAATCTTCATAGCCTCCAAATTGGTTTGGTTGTTGTGGTTGTGATGTTGTGTTAACCTAATTTAGATGTATATATACAGTAAAATCTCTATAAATTAATAATGTTGGGACTAAGACATTTTATTAATTTATACTGATATTAATTTATCTATAAATTAATAATTATTATTTTATAATGTAAATTAATAATTATTAATTTATAGATATATTTTTAATAGTTTAAATTTTAAAAAAATATGAATTGAAATAACTTTAACAAAATAAAATTAGACTTTCAGATGTTCTAAATTTTATGGTATTGGAATTGAATTTGTAATATTTTGAAAACATTATTAACAATAAATTACAAATACAATACACAAATTCACTTATAAACATGACATACATAAATTCAAATTTATGAATAATAATATCAATTGTTGTATTTTAATAGTCAATCAAACTATCAAAATGTAAATGATGTATATCTAGAAACTGAAAACTAAAAAAAAGATATAGCTATCTTTATGACATGTTACAAAATATTTTATATCATTATAGTTTAAAAATACAACATAACAATTATTTTATAGATATGAGATTTAGGAGAAACATACATTATTATATCAACATAATATATATATGTGTAAATTTACATGATTATTAATTTATGATATTATTGGGACCATATTTTATATAGGGATTTCAAAAAAATTATTATCATATTATCTTATCGAATTTTGTTATTTTTAACACTGGCCCGACTTGAAACTAACAAAATTTATTAATTTATAGTGTTTATTAATTTATAGAGTATTAATTTATAGAGGTTTTACTGTATATACGCGTTGAGGTGGAAATAGAAGAAAAGTTCTGTTTATATTTTTATAAATGGAAAATAAAGTATATGGAAATATGTATTGATCTGTATATATGATTCTGTAACTAGTTAAAAGGAAAACATGTCCAGTTCGAATTGAAAAACGAAACCCACCCCGCCGACCTACTGAAACTTTTATAAATAGATAGATATCGATAATTAAACAATAATGATAAGGAAAATTAACATTTATCTTTATATTTTTTTTTATATCTATACTATTAATTGGGGAGTACAAAAGTACAAAAAAAAAATTACAAAAAATTCCATATATTACCCCTACGGATTAAACAAGGAAGAAGAGAAAATAAAATTTTTTAAGGGCAACGAAGTCATTATATTTGGAGATGGGACGCGGATCCTTATTGTTTGGTATTATTTCATTCAGATCGTAGATATATTAGATGTGTATCCAAACACTATTTTCTTCTTAAACCTGTATAAGAAATCAAATCCAAACGACACCAAAATCCGCAAGTACTAGAAAAATGACAACTAATAATATGCAATCCCTAATGATCATCTTCCGTATCTAATCAATCATCAAAATAATATCAAAACATTAACTGCAAATATTTACAGTTAATCACAAATATTCTCTTTTCAAACAATCACAACAACCATTTTAAATTGATTACCTTTTGTTCTTCGTAATTTACTAGCCTCTTTAGAACTAAAAAGAGAAACAGTTGGATCGAATCCCGATTCTTACTATGGTATATCGTATCAACCCCAAAATCAAATCAAAAACAGAATATCTTATATTCATTGCATCAAATATTCTACCTTTCAACCAAAACCAAATTCAAATGCTATATAAACCATAGAATACATTGGAAATCTTAAAACTCAGCAAACATACTAACAAAGAGAATAGAAATTCACCTTGGTATAAGTCATTGCTGCCACCAATAGTTTCACACATGTTTCCGAGCTCAAGGCATGTATCCAATAAATCCGATCATGTTGGTTTAACTGGGATTCCAAACTGGGAATATTATTGCTTCAGACATTATCGGATAGATCCGATCTATATTGCTCAAATCGATTTTTTCGCAACATCAGACAATTCTCTCTGTATCGCGACTTTTTGTTTTGTTTTTTTTTGTCTCTTTCTTTTCCCGAAAACGATTGAGAAGAAGATAAGAGTCTTAATGGGCCACAATCGGATTCAAAACAGCCCATCTATACTATTACCAAAAGTTATACTCTTATGGCCCATTAAAATTTGGTTTTATGTTGAATTTATGTTATTATATTCAAATACATGATATTATTTGGCCAAAGAATACAATTTATATTTTATTTACAAAATATTTAAAAATACAATATTATTCAAAAAAGAAAAATAAAAAATATTTCCCGCATGTATGTGTGATATGTTACGGTTTTGACTCACTTTGACCCCGTTTATTTGATAGTTTTGTAGTTGTTTGAGTCCTTTTCAGGTTATAATAAGAGGCTAGGAAGCTAAAAGCAAGGATTGGAACAGCAGGAGCAATCGGAGCAGAAAGGAGTTGAATTGGAGCAGAAAAGCTGATTTTAGACCCAGGAGCACATGCTCCCGATGTCCGAGCACATGCTCCCGATGTCCGAGCACATGCTCCCAACTCTACGGTTTCATGACGACACGTGGCAAGCATCTAGGCGCCGATTCCCTGCCTAATTCCCCTTATTTTAGGAAATCCTTTGTGAGAGAAAGAGGGAGTTGATCGATTTTTAATAGGGAGATTTGAATTTGGATTCTTTCCTTATTTTTCTCTACTTGTATGCTATTTAACCTAGGATTTTTAGGAGAGAGGATATACTTTCTTTTTGGTTTTTTTTTTAGCGACGTTTTGTGAGGAAGAGGAAGAGCGGCTACGTTAGAGAAGCGATTCTGAACCCTTGTGATTTTTATATTTTTATGCTATTGAATTTCTCATCTATGTTGGCTATTCAATTCTCTATGTCTGAGTAGTTTTCTTTGCTAGATTAGGGGTTTCAAAGGGGTTTCATGGGTTAGCAACAGAACACAAATAGAGCTTCATATAATCGATTGTCTTCACTATTGTTAGACTTAATGCTTAGGTTGATTTGATCACCCAATCTATGATTCTAGGTTTATCTATTCATCAAAAGTGTAATAGGTTGCTAGAAAAGACATTAGTGGGCAAATTATCCTAGACCTGCGAAAGTTGATGTGTAGGTGATTTGTGAACCTATCATTCCTGTTCTTTAATGCTTGTCTGCGATTCTGGGCTCAAACGACAGTTTAGGGTTTCTGGACCGCCGAGCATGTGCTCCGGATGTCTGAGCACGTGCTCCGCGTTTCCGCACAGAATCGATCAGATAGAGTTATTGATACCACGACAGTGGATCAGTTTACATTTATGTTTGAGTTCTAGACTGGTACTTAATCTATGCCCTGAATAGTTGTTTGGTTGCTATCTCTGAAATTCCCGAGGATTACCCCCTGATCTAGTGTTTTGTTTACTGCTTTTTTATATCGTTTTAATCTCGTTACTGTTACCAAACAAACCCAACTTTGAATTGTCTTAGCTTGAAATTGAACTAATAGAACCATAGAGTAAAACTTGGTCTTCGTGGGATTCGACCCCTAAGTACT
>NC_025688.1:16748035-16749207 GCF_000633955.1 Camelina sativa
GTGCTCCGCGTTTCCGCACAGAATCGATCAGATAGAGTTATTGATACCACGACAGTGGATCAGTTTACATTTATGTTTGAGTTCTAGACTGGTACTTAATCTATGCCCTGAATAGTTGTTTGGTTGCTATCTCTGAAATTCCCGAGGATTACCCCCTGATCTAGTGTTTTGTTTACTGCTTTTTTATATCGTTTTAATCTCGTTACTGTTACCAAACAAACCCAACTTTGAATTGTCTTAGCTTGAAATTGAACTAATAGAACCATAGAGTAAAACTTGGTCTTCGTGGGATTCGACCCCTAAGTACTACTTCTTTGCTGTCCACTTGCAGTAGGAAAATAGGGTTTAAAACTCTGTGTATCAATGTGCGGGTCTTATCCTAATATATATTAAGACAGAATAAATTAAAATTGAGAAATTTTCTGAACTATTATCATTTTTTTTGGTGATTGTAATTTTGGATTTGTATATAAGGTTTATAATGTTGTTATGTTGTGGTGGTTTAGAAAGAAAAACAATTTTATTTATAACGTTTTAAAGATTCAACATTTTTTGTTTGGTGTGTTTAATTTCAAGAGTTTTGGGTTAAAATTAGTTCCTAGCAAGATTCGAATAGTATACAGTAGAGCTATTTAACATTTGATCGGTGGAAAAAACTTGACAAACACGTTATCAACTTTGGCTAAGTCTGCACTGAAATCTAAATTAAAAGACTTGATCCTTTGACTTGTTGAGTTGTTTCGAGTCCATTTTGAATCCATACTTCCATTGTGTTCATGGCAATGTCATGCGATATCATTGGTCTAGCTAGCCTGTCCAACAACAAGGCTGACTTTGAATTGGCCTCCTCGTATCCGTCATTCGTGTGCATCAGCACACCTTATTATATTAAAAGACTATGATGAAGAAATGTATATGAAACTTGATAAAAAAACGTAAGCTCTGATATTGAATTATACAATACCGTTTTTGAGATAGTTTCTCTCAAAATACAACTAGAGTTATCCGAGTTCCAAGATATGTTTCACATGTATATAATCACATACATGAGACAAGAGGTTTATGCTTGTCAGAAGAACAAGCTATTTCAAGTGTAAGTCTTTTCAAACTTTTGTTGGATACTTACAAATAGTCTGATTTCTAAACAGTAATTATATTTTGCTCTGCTTTTT
>NC_025688.1:16749376-16781688 GCF_000633955.1 Camelina sativa
TTTTTTTTTTTTTTTTTTTTTTTTTCTGTGTTTTTGGATTCTTCACAGGTTCATAGAAGACGGAGACTTGGTGCTCAACGTCTTGTTGGTATGAGAACTCAGCCTCAAAAGCTCACATGAAACTGTGAATTCACTGTGATTCTAGTTCTTTACGGCCTCCCACGGTACTAGACTACTTACTTAATTCTTAAATTAGGCTTTTGACAGTATAAATGACGACTTACCTAATGGATTTTGTGGATGAAGGTTACAAACCGGAGCAATTCTCGCCCACGGATGGCTAAGGCTCAAAGGTACATACTATACATCTTTTGAATTATTTTTTGATATTTTAATTTACAAACTTTGAAATATAAATATAATAAGTATTTAACTCATATCATGTTATTTTGTTATATGCCCCATCAATTTTAATTTCGTTATAACTAAAACTAAAAGCATAGAGGTTCTTTTAATTTCTTGTTTTTCTTAGGGTATAGGAACCTTAACCGTGAGGTAGAGGAAGGAATTTGCCAAGTCCTCTCTTACAAGCGACTTGAATCTGAGGTTCTCTCTGATATATCCTTCATCAAGAAACTTTCCTCCAACATCATCGGCGGCCACGTCGTCATCATCGTCTTCTAACAAGAAAGGAGGGAAGTCAAACGTGGAGAAGAAACTTGAAAAGTTCTATAAGCATCAGATATCTCATCTCCAGCTTATGGAGGAGGTTTGAGAGCACAATCATTTCCGCTACACTTGAACTTTTCTTTTGGATGGATCACACACGGGTTTGTTTTAAATTTGAATATAATATGAAGACAGACTTTAATCTCCCCTTGGATTTTGAATGGGGAGATTTGTTGTTTGGAGGTTATATAAGAACAAATGATTGAATACTAATAATACTGAAAAAAAGCATTTCTTTCCAAAGTAACACCAAGAAATTACTACTTAAAACTTGAGTCCTAAAGAGCGCAGCTAATTCTTGAAACGCATTTTGGTAAAACTCAAGACGCAAGAAGCAAAGCTTTAGACATAGGTATCGATCAAAGACTTCCTCATTTCACTAGCAACGAAATGAGGCTGAGATTGGATTGGTTTGATGAAAATGCTGTTAATAACAGGTAGCTCTACTGCAATTGTATCTGAACCACAGAAAACGGTCCAGTCGTTCACAGTCAAACCCGCGCATATCACTTGGCTGCAGTTCACGGTTCCTGCAACCGAAGGGACCTGAAAAAGATTCGCTAGTTTGACCATTTCTTCTACTTTGGTATCAAAAGGCTAGCTACTAGGCACTATGCAATAAGGTTGAAGTCTGAGGATGTAGCCTTTAAGAAGGACAAGAGGAAGGTTCCACTTGTACATGGAAAGGTGACTGGAATACTTACAACTAACTCTTTTCTCCAACAACTCTGTGATCGCATTCTGGACATAACTTCTTCCTCAATTCGATTGTTGGATACTCTCCTCAAATTTCTGGAGCTTAAGTTCGACTTGGTATGCTTGGATGAAACGGTAGCGCTGCAGCAATGTGAACAACCAGTAGTTTCCATTCTACCCAATTATATACCAAAGACGAATAAGCAGAGCTTATATTCATGTAAAAAAAAAAAAAAACAGAGGTTACTTAGAAAATGTAATGCTTGTTCATTAATTTCAACATCAAGCTCGAATTATACAAGATTTTTGAAGCTCAGACAGCATACACAGGAAAAATATACACAATAATCTAGCAGGTCGAGCTAATAATCTTGATTAGCCACCATTATAAAAAAAATTCATTTATGATACTCTGGAGGTTTATGATCTTCTCTTGATAATCTACAGTCTACTTGAGTGTTTTCAAAGCTACTCTAGACCCTAGTGCTGACAAACCATTCTCAGCGTAAGTTGTTCAACTGAAGATAAAATATTACCCACAGCTGATGATGGGTCATATAATAAAAATAAAAATAAAAACTTCATATATCTAATATTATATTTGAAGTGTTATTTAAAATAAAAATAAAAAATTCAAGAAATATATCATACATTACAATATTAGAAACCATTGTAAAAACACTAAACACAATATGATATTTATTTCTTAATTTAAAATAAACTATATATAAAAATTTCATAAAATTGAAATGCTAATAAACTTATTCTAACACAAATTAAAAATCCATAATACACATTATATACTTAACAACATTAAAACTTCATAATATACATTTTATATGTAATTGGAAATAATAGATATCAAAAATTAATATAATGTATAAAATCAATAACACAAATGGTAGTAAATTTATTCTCAAACAAATTAAAAATCCATAAGTTACAATTTAACAAAACTACTAATTTCTAATAAACATCTTACACCCATCTCTAACAAACCAATTAATCAAATCCAACTCTAACAAATCTAACACCCATCTCTAACAAACCAATTCATCAAATTAATAACACCCAAATAGAATCAATTAATCAAATCTAACAAATCTATCATATTCTTAAGAAATTTAACAAAATTAAGAAAATCTATCATAAAAGAGAGAACTTAGGCCATAAGAAGTTGGAGAGACTGGAAGGAGAGATTCACCAGATTGGAGGGAGAAATTTGCTCGAGATTCGTTGGATATTACGTGTCGTTGAAGAGAAGAGTCGAAGGAGTGGTTTGAACAAAAAAATGATATGTAGAGAAAAAGAATAATTGCTTTGGTTATATCGATAATTTTGACGAAAATTTTAATTGCTTCGTTTATCAAAATTTCATCGTAGTTGGTTTTCGGGCAAACTTTTGGACGGATAACGATATTTTGAGAATCTCAAATCCGTTAGTTATCCGTCAGTTATTCCAAGGGCTTCCCAACGGATAATCGACGATTTAGGGTACAAACCCCTTAATTTTATAATTTTTGTCGATAAACATGCATATGTGATGTATTATATATTAACCATGGAATGTTTTGTCAAAATAAACATCTACATGATCAAGTTATAGAAAAAATATTAAAAAGACAAATGGCAAATACTAAGCCATTTTTTAAGATTGATGGCAATTTGTAAAACACACAAATAATTAAGATTGTAGTTTAAAAGAAGATTAGTTAGTCATTGAAACTCATCCTTTATACATTGCTTCTAAAAAATGTGTGTTAGGAAACAAAAATGAGAGCTTTTACACTAACCCATCGATATAACGTCGGTATTTCATTGGTATACCAACAGACCAATAAAAACCAACAAAAATTTGACACAATGAATCAAAATTTGATATCCGTCAATAATTTGTCAGTTAAAATCGATAAATTGCCAACAATTTACTAATTACCGACAAATAACCAAAAGACATTATTGATGGTGTCTTCCAATCAGTTATCCGTAAAAAATTTGGACGGACTACCGACAGATTGTGTTTGTCGGTAATACAATCGACAAACTCATATGTCGTTAGATATCCATCTGTAAATTATATGTTTTTTTTTATATGGCTTAAAATTTATAAAACCAAAAAAATCATAAACAAAAAAAACGAACCATATCCAAACAGAAATACATGTAGTTTTTATATGGTTTCAAATTTATAACACCAAAAAACAAAAACAAAAAACGAACTGAAACTGAATTGGAAGCAAACCGAAAAAACCGAACGCCTACCCCTAATTTCAACCCAAAACTCTTGAAATTAAACACATGAAACAAAATGTTTGAATCATTAAGACGTTATAAATAAAATTGTTTTCTATTTAAATCACAACAACTTAACAAGATTACAAATATAATATACAAATCCAAAATTACAAAGACCAAAACTAATTCAGAAAATTTCTCATTTTAATTTATTTTTTTCTTAGTATATAAACAAAAAAATGTTAATTTTCCCCCGGCTCCTAATAAGTAAATAGCACGAAAATATATCAGTTTCCAAAACTCTTACAAAATAAAACCTTAAACCTTTACGAAGAAGAAAGACTCTTTTGGCGATTCTTCTCTCAAGTCTAAACCTTTGCGACGAAGCCCTCAAACCCTAACAACTCTCATTCCTCCAGCGAACTCAAACAATGGCAGAACTGAAGTTATCAGAGAGTCGAGACTTAACCAGAGTTGAACGAATCGGAGCACACTCACACATACGAGGCTTAGGTCTCGACTCAGCACTCGAGCCACGAGTCGTATCCGAAGGCATGGTTGGTCAAATCAAAGCACGCAAAGCCGCCGGAGTAATCCTTCAGATGATCAGAGAACGCAAAATCGCGGGTCGAGCTATACTCATAGCGGGTCAACCCGGAACGGGTAAAACCGCAATAGCAATGGGTATAGCTAAGTCGCTAGGGTTAGAAACACCGTTCACCATGATCGCAGGAAGCGAGATCTTTTCCCTAGAGATGTCAAAGACTGAAGCTTTAACTCAAGCGTTTCGTAAAGCTATTGGTGTTAGGATCAAGGAAGAAACAGAGGTGTTGGAAGGAGAAGTCGTGTCGATTTCGATTGATCGACCTGCTTCTTCTAGTGGGGCTGTGAACAAGACTGGGAAGATAACTATGAAGACGACTGATATGGAATCTGATCATGGTTTGGGACCGAAACTGATTGAGGCGTTGGATAAGGAGAAAGTACAGAGTGGTGATGTTATAGTTTTGGATAGAGCTGGTGGGAAGATCACTAAGCTTGGAAGATCGTTTACGAGGTCTAGAGATTACGATGTTATGGGGTCAAAGACTAAGTTTGTGCAGTGTCCTGAAGGTGAGCTTCAGAAGTGGAAAGAGGTTGTGCATACTGTCACACTTCATGAGATTGATGTTATTAATAGCAAGTTCGTTTCTTGATACTTCTCTGTATTTGTTAATGTTTTTAATTGCTTAGTTTTTAGGTTTTAAGTTGAAAAAGATTGCTTCTTTTTGCAATTTTAGGCTTGGAACTTGATAGAGATGGTTACATGATTGTGTATTTGGTTGATGGTTTAGGGTTTAGCTTGTAAAGATCGGGTTCTTTTCAACTTTAGGTTTGGACATTTGATACGTTTTCATTGAATACAGATAAGGATTAGTCCTTTTTACAACAAAGTCATTAACTGTATTCTTGTTTCATTTATGTGTGTTGTAGGACTCAAGGGTTTCAAGCCCTTTTCACGGGTGATACAGGCGAGATCCGATCAGAAACCCGAGAGCAAATCGATACTAAAGTAGCAGAATGGAGAGAAGAAGGGAAAGCTGAGATAGTACCTGGTGTTCTCTTCATCGATGAAGTCCATATGCTTGATATTGAATGCTTCTCATTCCTAAACCGAGCCCTCGAAAACGACATGTCTCCGATCCTCGTCGTAGCTACAAACTGAGGAATGACAACGATCCGAGGAACAAACCAGGTATCACCACACGGGATCCCAATCGATCTCCTTGACCGTCTTCTCATCATCACAACGCAGCCTTACACTCAAGACGAGATCAGAAAGATCTTGGAGATACGTTGCCAAGAAGAAGACGTGGAGATGAAAGAAGAGGCGAAACAGCTTCTGACTTTGATCGGATGCGATACATCGCTTAGGTACGCGATTCATCTGATCAATGCAGCTGCTTTGGCTTGTCTGAAACGTAAAGGGAAAATAGTGGAGATTGAGGACATTGAGAGAGTTTACCGATTGTTTCTAGACACCAAGAGATCGATGCAGTACTTGGTAGAGCATCAGAACCAGTACATGTTCAGTGTGCCTATAAACACTGAGGAGGCTACTGGAAGAGAAGCAGCAGAAAACGAATTCATGGAAGTTTGAGATTCACTTTATTCGAGTTTGGCTTCAGAGTTTTTTTTACCCACTTTTTCTAAAAACCACTTTAACAAAGCTATTACATTCTCTTTTTCTTTCGACAACACCCCAAGGGACTAATGGAAGTATGGAACGAAAGAACTTGTTTGAGGTGTTTGACACAAAAACACAAACTTGGGATCCTAAACCTATCTCTTTCAGCGAGACAAAATGGGACTTTGCATTCTCCAAAACCACATGTATTGATGGAAAGTTCAACGTGGTGTCTTATTGCCATCATGGTGTGATTGCTTACAGTCCCAAGGAAGGTAGATGGGACAAGGTTGGAGAAGAGCTAAGAGATGTTCTCTATACGGTTTCTTATTGCGTGACAGAGAACGTTTTATACACATATGTTTCTCACCGAGTGTTCAAATGGTTTGATACTAAGACAAGAGTGTGGAGAAAATTGAACGGTTTGGTAAGGTTACCTAAGTTCCCTCCAAGTTGTCGTATTCAATTAGTTGATTATGGTGGAAAACTGGCGGTTTTGTGGGTCGATCAATCATTGCCTTCTACTAGTGATGACGACAACTTGGATAAGATTTGGTGCGCGGAGAAGTTGAGTGGTTTGGTCATGTGTTTACAGTTCCTGCAGCATGTCGTTTTGAGAAGGTTCTTGCTGTTACTCTTTGATGAATGAATGTGTCACAAAAAGCTTGAAATATGTGTGTCAGTGTTAATTTTTTATTTATTTTTTTGGTGTATGCAAAATACGATGAAATGGCTTTATTTATATGACTGCGTTTCGGAATAAGATTTATTCTTCCGACAAAAACAAAAAACACACACACAGAAAAATCGATGAGTGACTCATCAGTCTTTGTCCGAAGCTACAACATCAATGTCGTGTTTCTTCTCTTCCTAAATCTCTTCACTTTCTTCTCCGTTGTTTCCTCCGACGAACATGTCTTCGGTAAGTTTGTGTCGGAATTGAATTTAGACTTTTAGGGTTTCGTTCTGTTTTTTTTTCCCTGGGACTCGAATTTTTCAGTTTAGAATCACTAAATTTCAAACCTTTTTTACATAATTAAGACAAATTCGACCAAAAAAGATCCAATTTTGTTTGTAAATTGTCAGTTGTGGGTGAAACTGGTTCGTTACAAGTGACTCTAAGAACAGAGGTGGTGATAGATTCTCCTGGTCTGAAGCGAGGTACAACATCGAGATGTGAGAGGTTACATATCAATGGATTACAAAGACTTAAGCACATTGATAGATATGCTCATTCACTGAAGTTGACCCTTTTGAGTAATAATACATCGAACAGTATAAGAACAAGTATAGACGTTTGCTTCCACAGGTAACAAAAAAAATCTAGTATCTGTGTTATGTGGTCATCGACCTCAGTCATGGATTTGTCTTAATTCCAAGTTTAAATTCTTGCTGGTTTTAGGAACTCGTCGCGTGCAATTGGAATGTGCTCTCATGGTCAGTGGGAGAAAGTTTCAAAAGGGTTACCTTGGGTTGGGATAATGTCACCTTTTGACTACAAGATCCTTGATATAAGAACCTATGGTAGCTCATCTGAAGTCGTCACCTTAAAGTTTGTTGCTAAACAAGGTATAGAGTTTGTCTTTGTTTTTTTTTGTGTGNCGATGAGTGACTCATCAGTCTTTGTCCGAAGCTACAACATCAATGTCGTGTTTCTTCTCTTCCTAAATCTCTTCACTTTCTTCTCCGTTGTTTCCTCCGACGAACATGTCTTCGGTAAGTTTGTGTCGGAATTGAATTTAGACTTTTAGGGTTTCGTTCTGTTTTTTTTTCCCTGGGACTCGAATTTTTCAGTTTAGAATCACTAAATTTCAAACCTTTTTTACATAATTAAGACAAATTCGACCAAAAAAGATCCAATTTTGTTTGTAAATTGTCAGTTGTGGGTGAAACTGGTTCGTTACAAGTGACTCTAAGAACAGAGGTGGTGATAGATTCTCCTGGTCTGAAGCGAGGTACAACATCGAGATGTGAGAGGTTACATATCAATGGATTACAAAGACTTAAGCACATTGATAGATATGCTCATTCACTGAAGTTGACCCTTTTGAGTAATAATACATCGAACAGTATAAGAACAAGTATAGACGTTTGCTTCCACAGGTAACAAAAAAAATCTAGTATCTGTGTTATGTGGTCATCGACCTCAGTCATGGATTTGTCTTAATTCCAAGTTTAAATTCTTGCTGGTTTTAGGAACTCGTCGCGTGCAATTGGAATGTGCTCTCATGGTCAGTGGGAGAAAGTTTCAAAAGGGTTACCTTGGGTTGGGATAATGTCACCTTTTGACTACAAGATCCTTGATATAAGAACCTATGGTAGCTCATCTGAAGTCGTCACCTTAAAGTTTGTTGCTAAACAAGGTATAGAGTTTGTCTTTGTTTTTTTTTGTGTGTTTTGCAAATTATAAAACTAAACAAGGTAGAGTTTGTGTCTTGGCAGAGTTTTTCATGTACCGTATCGTGTTTTTAATGATGGGGATAGTGTTGCTGAATCTGGCTTCTAGACTTAGCAAATCAGTAGCGTTTTACTACATTGGTGCCATGTCCATTGGAATTGTCATTCTTGTAACTCTTATCATTTATCAGGTATAAGTTTTCAAAAACAATATCAAAAGCTTTTTGCTTATAGTTTATTTGCTTACCTCTTGTTTAACTCGATCACTGATTGTGTATAGGGGATAAAGCGTCTCCCGACTAGAGGGAAGAGTCGGTTTGAGTTATTTCTCTACTCCTCTATGGTGAGAGTTGTCTTCTCTTTGACTTCTTTTGTTTTTATCAAACATTTACCAACCAAAGCCTTGTTTTTTTATCTTCTTAGATTGGTGTGGGAGGTTACTTTCTTCAATACATACGCGGTTTAATTCAAGATCTGCCAATGCGGATAGGAATCAGTGAAGATTTGCACATTCCTGTATGTAAGTTTGGATTTTTTTAAAGATTTTGGCCTACTTGTTGTTATGTCACATGCGTATGAATCTAAAACGGCTTTATGTAAAATTTGCAGCTGGCGATTCTTTTGGTTGCAGTTGTGTATTTGTTTGGAGCATGGTCAGGGTTTTGGACTGTTAAGAAATTTGTTGTGACAAAAGATGGTTCTATTGATATTGGTACATCAAACTATGTCTGTTGGACCGTCCGTGCTTTTGCTGTGGTTCTGATCCTTCAGGTACTTCGTTTTCTTTTTCTCTACTGTTTGTTGCTTTTGGTTCATCTTTAATTATAACTAAACTGTTTCGGGGATTGAAGTCATGATCTTGTGTGAATTAACAGAGCTCTTTAGATCCCTTGCTTGCTGGAGGAGTGTTGATATCTGGAATTCTCATCTCAACAATATCAAATAGTATCAGCAAAAAGATGTTAGCGCAAAGCACTGCGAGTTGTAGACCTGGCTTAATCCATGCTACTACGTTTGCTTCTCCTCTTCCTAGAGGTTTTGACCTTTCTTGTTCTGTGTCTCTAGGAGTCTAGTTTCATTAATACTAATCCATTTATCTCGTAATGTTCATGAAGAATCGTTTTTTTCTTCTTCTGTATATGGTCGTTGCAGGTTCCAACAAGACGTTGAGGGCAGTACCACTATCTGATTCAGATATATTCCCGTCTTCATTCCACAAAACACCAGAAGGGAGAAGGAAGCTAACGAAGGAAGAGTTAGAAAAGTTCACTAAAGAGAGCACGGAAAAGGCAATGAGGGAATTAGTTTCTTCACCAGGTTTTGGCGAATGGGCGGTGAAAAATGCTAATAGAATCAGCGTAAATCCGATAATGGAATCGTCCAGTAAATTGACTGATACGGTTAAGCGCGGAAGATGGTTTCTCTGGTTCTGAAAAGCAAGCAGCTAGGGAAACTTTTGAACCAGTCGGAGAGTGTTGACTGTAGAGACTCTTGTATTGTAACTTTTTAGGGCACGATTGTTGTAATAACCCTAATTGTTTCTTCATAGATTGGTTGTGTACGAAGCAACAAACATTGCTTTTATATATATATCTTGTGGAAACGATCTCATTGTTCTGTTTTGTTTTTGATTTTGAAATCAGCAAAATGATAACTTGTTACAAGATGGCTTTGGCAGAAAATGCTCTTGATCAAGAAAGATTATATATTTCATTTTATTTGATTATAAATCAAATTTCTTATAATGGGATATCTCCAGATTTATGAAATGCCTTTTGCAAAAATTAACCTGACATACAAAACTAAGACCTCCCACTTTTCCATGGGTGTAGTCATCACTCATCAATGATGTGAAACTCAACATGTTACTTAGTACATAGTAGTATTTATTTGTATAATGGAAGATGATGATATAATATAGGCCACTAACTGGTACTAGTGGAAGATGATGATATAACTAATTATGTAGAGGGAAGGTTTCAACTTTCAACTAACAATAACCTAAATTTTTTGATAACTAATAAAGAAAAGATTGAATATTGTGGTGTGGGTCAAGGGGAAATTGCATTTTAATTGAATAATTCCACAAAAGTGAGTTGGTCGTCTCTCACTTATAATTGTTTTAAAATCATAGTTTAACTTTAAACAAATAAATCTAAGATTAGTCCTTGGAGAGAACATGTCTTTTGTCTCGTAAACCTCCTTTATTAATCATCATTATTATCACTAATCCTATTTTTATTCCATTCACAGCGAAGAAGAAGAAGCAAAAGAGTTCGTTATATAGAGAGATAAAACAACCTCAGATAAGAGCAAACCATAGAAGAAAATGTCTTATCAAGATCAACACCATCCCGTTGGTGCTCCTCCTCCTCAAGGTAAATTACCAGTTCTTTTTTTCTTTCAAATCTTTTAAGTTTATAGGTATCTTTGTTTCTTGTTTCTTGTTTCTCAAGTTTTGATGTTGTTATTTTTCAGGGTACCCTCCTAAGGAAGGTTATCCACCACAAGGATATCCTCCCGCAGGATATCCTCAAGGGGGATATCCACCGGCTGGTTATCCTCCACCGGGTCAGGGATATCCAGCACAAGGCTATCCTCCACCGCAATATCCTCAAGGTCCTCCACCGCAGTATCCTTATCAAGGTCCTCCACCGCCCCACTATGGTCAGGATCAACATAAGAAGAAGAAAGACAAGGATTCAGGCTTTATGGAAGGATGGTGCGTTGACTCAAATCTCTCTCTTTTACATTATAACATATATAGTCTTAAAATGCTTGAAGCTGATGAAACGGACTAATCCTTTTCTAGATGATACATTTTTCTAAATAAATTTCAGTATGCAGTAAAATGGATAATTCAAAGTCAATATGCTTGCCTATGGATGGTACTTAAAAATGTGTATTTGTGTCATAACAGTTTGGCTATGCTCTGTTGTTGCTGTCTCTTGGAAGCTTGCTTTTGATCGGAGGATGATAAGCCGGTGACGGTCTTGAGGATGCCATTGTATTTTCCCATAATATAAAATGTTAAAAATATGTGTTTGATCAACATTTTAGATCTCTTCTTCTTCTGGTTATGTGTGTCCACGTTTTGGGTTTGTTTCTCTCCTTTATTTTTATTTTTTTTGTTATGAATATGAATTTGACTTGAGGTCTTGTTTATTTTTATGACTACTGATTGAATCAGGGTATGTGCAGCCCATCTTTTGTATATGTAAAAAGTGTGTTGTCACTTTTGTATCTAAGCCATTCCTTTTTTTCTTTTTTTTTTCAGTAGATGAACACAAAATAAGTAACTCAATTTTGTTCTATTTATCATCAAAAGTTTTATTAATTTTACTCATAACTATTAACCAATAGTAATTCATTAAGTTTTAAATTTATCAATTAATAATTCTTGAAATTTACAACTTTCTAGCATTAATGATAAAATTTACAGAAAATTAATCTTTAAGATACAAGAAAAAAAATCCTAAAATATCATAAATTGTTATACAGAGGGAATATTTTTAAGTTACCTAAAAACGTGAAAATTTGATGAATAAGATGAATGGTAAAAAATTAGCGGAAACACGTTTTCAGTAAAGATGTGAGCTAGGATCATTATACCATTCATCCTCGTTAATTTTACAAAATAATCCCTAACTAAAGGTTTAAGAACAAATGGGTGTTTTTGTAACTAAATAAAGTTTAAGACGAATTTATAAACCGGAGGATAATAAAGGGCTCCTCAAAAAAAATCGATACATTTTATCATCCTTCCTTCGTAGCTGAATCGAAAAAAATAAAGGTCAAGTTTTTGTGTGTCTTCCTTTGTCTCTGCGACAATTGTAGATTCAAAGTTTGATCCATGACACTCTTCTCCACAGCTTCCTCTCTCATTCGCTACAGCTTTCTCAGGCATGCGCTTCTTCTTCTTCTTCCTCTCCTTGTTAATTTTTTTTCCGATTTCCCTGATCGAAAGCTTTAATCTTTTTTTCTCATGCTTAACGATGATTTGGCTTGGCATTACCTATTGAATTGCTAATGCAATTGAAAAAAACTTATGGGTTGTTTTATTGAAACCAGATAGAACTCTCTCTTACATCTCATTTTGTATTCAGGATTATAAAGTATTGATCTTTGTGATTGTTTTCATCTGCTTTACAGAGAAATGAAGCCAAGACATTAGAAGCTTTTGTGTTGTTGTTGTTGTTGTTGTCGTGTGTGTGTGTGGTTCTGGAGAATTTTGAATTTTTTTGTGTGGTAAAGTTGTGTGAATGGGAGCTCCAAAGCAGAAGTGGACAGCAGAAGAAGAGACAGCTCTTAAAGCTGGAGTACTTAAACATGGAACTGGAAAATGGCGTACCATTCTCTCAGATCCTGAGTATAGCTCTGTTTTGAAGTCTCGTTCAAATGTGGATCTCAAGGTAAAAAAAACAAGAACTTGAAAGAGAAGAGAAGAGAGAGAGTATAGAAACTTACATTGTTGTCTAAAAACATTATTTAACAGGACAAATGGAGAAATATAAGTGTAACAGCTTTATGGGGATCTAGGAAGAAGGCTAAACTCGCACTTAAAGGAACTCCTACGTCGGGTCCTAGGCCAGATGATAACGCTACAGCTATTACCATTGTGTCTCTGGCTAATGGTCACATTGGTGGTGATGTAGGAGGACAGCTGATGGTTGATGCACCATCTCCTCCTGAAGCTTCTTGTGAACCACCAAGAGCTTTTAAAGGACGTTTTACAAGGTTTGGCTTCTTCTTGTATGAATTCTTGATGTTGTGGATGTAGAGTATGGGAATAGTGAAGCTAAAAGGCTTACTTTAGTCTAAGTTTCTTGAAGATAGATCTGAGTTCTGATATGTTTATTGTAGTGTGGATAAGATTATACTGGAGGCCATTACCAATTTGAAGAGACCGTTTGGTCCTGACGGCAAGTCGATCTTGCGGTATATAGAGGTACTCTTTCTATGTCGTTAAGCATTCTTTCTATGTCATTAGGCATTGTTGCATCTATATACAATCATCAAGGAACTTAGTGTAGCTGTAAATTTTCAGGAGAATTTCAAGATGCAAGAGGATATGAAACGGCTTGTCTCTTCAAGACTAAAGTATTTGACAAATGTTGGAACATTAGTTAAGGTAAAGAGAAAACACTTTGATGGAAATTTCCGCTTGCAAAAATCACATATTTATTACTTTTACTGAACAATGGTTTACTTCTTGCATTTGCTCTCACCTTTCAGACAAAGCACAAATATAGGATTTCTCCAAATTATATGGATGAAGGAGCGAGACAAAGCCTAAGGTCTCCTCAAGAGTTTTTGGAAGGAAACAAGGAAAATACTCCAAAACCTGAGGAAAAAAATCTTACTAAATCCCAAGTAGATGGAGAAGTTGTAATAATAAAGGGCATGACAGAAAAAGAAGCTGCTGCAGCTGCTGCAAGAGCCGTGGCAGAAGCAGAATTTGCAATAGCAGAAGCTGAAGAAGCGGCAAGAGAGGCAGATGAAGCTGAAGCCGAAGCTGAAGCTGCCCATATATTTGCAAAAGCGGCAATGAAAGCTTTGAAGTATAGGATGCATAGCCAAACTCGGTAAGAACTAAGAAATCATTGATGTTGTATGAGTACCATTGATACTGTATTGTTGATATTATCGTTTTGATATAATCTTCAGGTTATGTCATTATTTCAAATTTGCATTGCTGCAGTGTTTTTGGTCAGTTAACAGTGTACATTCTGCAGCTTGTAATGTATTCTAACTCCATTGACTATGTAAAACCTGTTCCTTTTTTCTTCTTCTGTTGTTGATCTGTTTTTCCTAGTAACTTTACAGGGTTCTCGCGACCCATTTTGAAACTGGTTTGAAGAGAAATAAATAAGGCAATGTCCATTGATTGTAGACAGAGCTTATTTCCCTTTCCTTGGATTTATAGAAGTTTTGAAAAGGCATTTATGTGTTGGTGTTTCTGAAATTTCAAAGCCAATAAGAATAGAAAACAATTCACATCTAATATACAAAGACAAGACTGGACCAAACCAGACCAGAACAGCAGGTTAGACAGAAGACAAATAAAGACAAACTCTTGTTTCACACGAATAAAATTGTCTTTAACAATCATCAACATAAGACTAAGAAGATCAAGAAGAGACGACATCTGTTGTTGGTGAAGTTAAGTTCTTTGATATTGAGTGATTTACAACCCAATCAGTGATCTGATCAATGGTGGTAGGGTTCTTGCAGGATATCATGAAACAGCAGACTTCTCTATCTGTAAGCGAACTAAGCCCCCTGCAACATTAACAATGCAAGAAACATCATCATAAGCTAAATGAAATGCCTTTTGGGTGTTCAGTATGAAGAAACAACTATACATTTCTTCTGTTAACGCTTCTTTGGACAGAGCTCCAGGTTTGTCAATCTTGTTCCCAATAACCAGAAGAGGGATACCGTTAAGCGAAGCATTGCTCAACAAATCATGGAGTTCACTTTTCGAGACACTTAGGTTGTCAAGATCTGCAGCATCAACTACGTACCTAGAATTGGAATCAACATGAAACCATATTGTGTGAGCCGGGGATTAAAGATAGCAGAAACCTGAGAGTCTAATAAGATCCTTACGCAATAGCAGAAACATGGCGGCAGTAACGTTCCCACATGCTGCGGAATCTTGGATGACCACCAAGATCCCATAGTCTGATTGTAACATTTTTTTTTTGTCAGTTTCCTCATGTTAAACCCGACCTGATAAAAGAAAAAAAGAAAAAACTAAGACGAATCTCTTCGTGTTGATTGAAATACGTTTTTTATAAGAGGTGTAGTGTAACACTTACGGTAGGAATCATGTCTTCACTGTATCCACCAGTCTAAACAAGAAAAAGATGAGAGTAGATATCAGATTCCACAAAGCAAATCACCAACAACTAAATGTTAAGAAAATATAAAAGGGATGCATAATACTATACTCACCGCAAGAACATTTACAATTGATGTCTTTCCTGCATCTTCAAGTCCTATCAGAGAAAGCTCCATTTCTTGCTTGAAGAGAAGAGACTAGTATAAACTTTATTATATAACAAACAAAAAATAGATTTTTCTAAAAATATCAACCGAGTGATGAAGAGGGACAGCACTAAGTTTTGTTTTTTACTTTAGTACAGAATATATTATTTTATATATTAGATTGTTGATGCCTGAGGCTGAGGTAATGGAGGCAACAAGCCACACCAAATATTATTTTACTTATAAACATGTTTACATACATACTGTAATTGGCTAAGGTACCATTGAATCCTCCTTATTGGCTACAGTTGCAGCTATATATTACGCAGAGTTTATATCTCTTCCTACTGAAAGCCCGTAGAATTATTAGAAGAGTAAAAAAATAAGGTCACTTATGTTTTTGTGTTTCCAAAATTGCAATTGCAAAGCCTTGAGAGTAGAAAACAATCCACACATCTAATATACAAAGACAAGACTGGACCAGACCAGGCTAGACCAGCAGGATAGACAGAAGACAAATAAAGACAAACTCTTGTTTCACAGGAAAATTTGTCTTCAACAATCATCATCATCATCATCAACCAGACAAAACAGGAAGACTAAGAAGATCAAGAAGAGAGAATAATATGTTCTTGGTGAAGTTTTAGTTCTTTGATTTTGAATGCTTTACGAGCCAATCAATGACCTGATCAATGTTGGTAGAGTTCTTGCAGGATATCATGAAACAACAGACTTCTCTATCTGCAAGAGACGTAAGCCCCCTGCAACAATAAGAACGCAAGAAAGAGAATTAGATCGAGCTGAATTGTGCTGTTTTTGGAGAAGTTCAGATGAAGAAAAAGCTATACATTTCGTCGGTTAAGGCTTCTTTAGACAGAGCTCCAGGTTTGTCAATCTTGTTCCCAAGAACCAAAAGAGGAATACCGTTAAGCGAAGACTTGCTCAACAGATCATGGAGCTCACTTTTCGAGACACTGAGGTTGTCAGGATCTGCAGCATCAACTACATACCTGGGAATGGAATCAACATCAAACCAAAATTGTGGGTGATACAAAGAAGAGAAACCTGAGTCTAATATCCTTACACAATGGCAGAAACTGCACGACAGTAACGTTCCCACATGCTGCGGAATCTTGGTTGACCACCAAGATCCCATAGTTTGATTGTAACATTTCCTTTTGTTACTTTCCTCATGTTAAACCCGACCTGAAAAAAATAACAAAAGTAGAATCTCTTCATGCTATTCGAAAAGGCAGGTGAAAGATGTAACTTAATAAGAGACTGTAGTGAATGTAACGCTTACCGTGGGAATCATGTCTTCACTGTATCCACCAGTCTAAACAAGTAAAAAAATGAGAGTAGCTATCAGATCCCCAATCACAATCTTCTGAGTGTTAAAAGAGAATATCAAAAGGGAAGCATAATACAATACTTACTGCAACAACATTAACAAGTGATGTCTTCCCTGCATTTTGGAGTCCTATCAAAGAAAGCTCCATTTCTTGCTTAAAGAAGAGGCTGCAAAAACATATCGAAACTTAATACCGAACTGAAATCACTTTTGCACAGGGCACACAAATAGAGCATAGAAACATAATTAGACACCAAAAAGAACCTGTTCTACATTCATTATATGCCATGAAAAAAGGTATTTTTTTTTTCCAACTAGATTGATCTTAATCACACCGCTAACTTGAAAGATGCTCTCATTCATACATGGCTAAAACTGGCAATCTAAAATCTTAAGACAGATTCACTTTTCTTCCCCTTAATGTCACCACAGAAGAACCATCATGTCAATCTAAAACTTGGCAATCTAATGCTTATAAAAGCTCGTCTCTTTGAAACTAAACGGATAAAAACTACAGGACCGTTTCTATGATAAGTAGAAGAACCATGTCAAAATCAGCTCCAACAAACCAAAATTAAGAACAAAACCACGATTCAAGTACAGCTGAGTCGATTACGGTGATGATTCTAATTCCAATTTCTTCATAAAATTTTCAAAATTCAGCGGAGCAAAGCAACAAACAAACTGAAAAAATCTCAAGATAAAACATAATTTTTGAGCTCAATATAATCAAAACAAGAGAAGAAAGATTGAAATCTTAAAAGGAGGGATCTCACACACCTACGAAGCCAATTGAGAAAAGCTTCCCACAAACCCATTGATGATTTCACCCCAAAAAAAAAAAAAGCTCCGAATAAAACAGATCCGCCGGTTAGATTCTCCTCCACGGGATCTATCTGAGAAGAGAAGCTTCTTCTTCTTCTTCTTCTTTGTCCTCCTCGTTCGTCGCCTGCTCCCTCTCTCTCTCTCTCTCTCTCTCCCAGTGACGGCGAATTAAAAAGAGTCAAAGCTACGTAATCACTACCGTTCGATTTTTCTTCTGGTCCACCGAATCAACGGTTTAGATCTTCTTTTAATTTTTTGGTTGATACACCGAGATTCATGGGGTTGCTATTTTTAAAATTAATCAATTATTAATTTTACAAAATTAAATTAGCCAATCAGAGGAGAGATACGGTGACACATATACACCAGAAGTTAGGAATAAGAGAATTGTATGGATTAAATAACATCAATCACCTAGTTACATAGTTAAGAGAATTGTATGCCACTCGCGTTTTAAGAAGTCCATAGTCTTTTTTTGTATTTATAGCTGGGGACGGTGGTAGCCGCCAAAAGATTTTGGCGGTGGTGGTGATACTGATATGATCGGGAATGTGTAGTTACACGTGTCGTTACTCAATAATTTGTGGGTTGAAATCTATATGTTAATGGGTTCTTTGTCATGGGCCTTTTTTTGACCCACTATTGATGAGTCGACCCATCAATGATTCTTTTTTTTTCTTTTCTTGTAATGATGATAATGTTATTTACACCTTTCATTTCCATTCATGAATCTCTTTATTGTATTTCCTAATGAAATGTTTAATTGCAGTCAAGTTTATCTTCTTTTTTCTTTTTGTTAGCAAAATACAAGATCAGCTCAAACGAACCAATTGGAAGAAAATTGTTTACATAGATAATTTGATGCGATTCTACTCTAGCACGATGTGCTAGCTTATCTGCTATACCATTCTGTGATCGAGGGACTAAGACAATAGAAAAGGAGAGAAATTCCTCCTTATCCACTTCTATCTCATCCAAATAAGACTTGAATGCAGGTCACTCAGAGGGCGAAGACACCATTTTCACCAAGTCAGAGCAATCAGTAAGAAAAACGACATTCTGATTATCTGCACCAATCATACACCGTATTGCCCAAACTGGAGCTTCGACCTCTGCATGTAGGGGGAACGACTCCGTCAGAGATTAGCTGCAACCATAGTGGGGGGTTCCCCTGCAGGGGAAATGCAGTACCATCCTCTACCAGCATACTGGTCAGTCGCCTTCCAAGATCCATCCACAAAACACCGATAACTGGTTGCATACCTATTAAGCACCAAATCTGCATTTACCCTAGAACCATGAGCCGGCCAAGACCCACCTTGTAGCAAGTCCCCCACAACATCATCCTATGCCGAAAACCAACCCTTAGCTTCTTCCTCCGCGAAACGCAAAATCGCTAGTGGGTTAGAATCCAGATTACTAAAAAATTTATCATTCTGAGCCTTCCAAATATACCAAGGAATCCACAGGTAGATATCCGCCAAAGGAATCTGTTGGAATCTCCAAAACAAAATATCCATGTTTGCATAGATAGACTCCGAGGAAAAACCGTCCGGAGTGGCCGAAAACGAGGATAAAGCCCAAACCTGTCTCGCCGAGGGACACTCAAACAGGGGCATGATTGATTGTCTCTTCCGGACAGCCACAAATCACACACTCAATATCACAACCTATACAACGTTTCCGAAGATTAGATGTTGTCGCCACACATCCCGTGATTGCTTACCACAAAAAAATGTTGTATTTTTGGAGGACACCGGATTTGCCAAACAAAAGCATGTAAAGGTGTAATATTTGGGCCAGAAATTTGCAAAACAGAAGAAGCAAGCTGATTCTGCCGCAACGCAGAATACCAAGATTTAACCGTATAGATACCAGTTTTTGTCAAGTGCCAACCCAACCTATCCAGTGAGTTTGGATTACCTAAAGGTAAAGCAGAAATGATGACAACATCCTCCAGCTCAAAAGTGGCTGAAAGCAACGCCAAATTCCAGGAGTTTGAGCTCCTGTCAACGAAGTTTTAACTCTAAGCGTAGGATCGAAAGATGATCGCGAACGCAGTGCTGGTCTCGGGAATTGGGCAAGAATCCAGGGATCAGACCATACTGAAATGGAATCCCCTGATCCTACCCGTTTAATAAGTCATTTGTTTACCAGAGAGCGAGCAGATACCATACTCCGCCATCCATAAGACGGTGAGTAAGATGTAATCGGATCCAAAGGATTAGAATACCTATAATAGCGACCCTTAAAAACTCGAGCAAATAAATAGTCGGGGACTATAATCAACCGCCATAGTTGTTTAGCCAACAGAGCAGTGTTAAAGTCATCCAAACATCGAAAACCCAACCCCCCTTCAAACTTACCCAGACAAAGCTTATCTCAGACGGCCCAATGTAAACCTCGCGATTTCCCGGATGAGCTCCACCAATAATTAGATATCGCACTCGTAAGCTTTCGTGTGACAGTTTTCGGCAGACGAAAGCAAGACATGACAAAAGTAGGCACAACGGTAGCCACCGACTTGATCGTCACCCCTTTCCCGCCCCGTGATAACAACCTCGTAGGCTAGCCACCTGTCCGTTTTTGTAATCTATCTTGAACAAAAGAGAAATTTTTTATTTTTGAACCACCAAAACTTTCAGGTATACCCAAATAAGAGCTCATGCCACCCAAATTTGTGATTCCCAAAATTCCTTTTAATAGGCAAATTCTTATCCACTGTATGCCTGACTTGAACCGAGGATTTTTAAAAGTTAATTTGTTGACTAGAAACCCGTGCTTACAGTAATTTGTATGCACAAGTTTCAAGTCAAGTTTATCTTCTAAAATAATAAATAATGATTTACTTATTTCTTTTGTCTTTGGTGCCATGTTTAGAAGATTGGAGTGTGATTTTGACTAAAATGAGTAGTGTTAAAGAAAAAGAAAAAATAAAAGCTTTCAGTATGTTGCAAAACTATAAATAAATTAAAGTTTTAAAGAGTTGCCCTTCATTAACTTTTCTCTAATTGTTTGGCTTCTTCATTAACTGTAAACATAAATAAATTGAACAAGCGAGAGACAAGAGAAAAACAAAAAAAAGGTGAAAAACGAATTGGTCAACCACTAACGCCGTTATAGGTTTAACACTTTCTTATTGCATGAATTATTATCCAATTAGACGACAAAAAAAAAATTAATATCCAATTATTGATTTACAGAAATTTAAAAAACGTACACTAGACATATAAATCCAATAAATGTGTGATTTCTTATAGGCCAAAAAAAAAAAAATCAGAACTCCCTAAAGTTAAACCAAAAGAAACAAAGCATATTTTCATCGAATTACTTTACTTGTCGTCTTAAAATTTCTCTCACACATATATTGGACAATTTACATTTTACAAAACTACTACTGTACTTGAATTGAAGCTATTTTAAATTGGAAGAAATGGTATATAATTAGCATTAATTGATTAATGGAATCCTATACTCAATGAGAAAATTTTATTAACAGAACAATCATTACATTACTTAAATCAAATGAAATTAAAATAAGTGAAATTAAACAGCACGACAAGATCCCAAGAAAAAGCAAAAAAAAAAAACAAAAAAAAACAGAAAAACTCATCAGACTAGTAAAGAGAAGTATCAGCAAGGTCTCGTCCTTTTGGTCGCACGTCTGAATCACCATCATCATCATCATCAAAGACCTCTCTTTGTTCCCGTGACAGATCCTTCTTAACCAAAATACTTCACCGACCCATTTCCTTTTATTTCACCCAATTCTACTCCTGGCCGGTTCCGTAATTACGTTCCCAGGTTCGACTTTCTTCTCCGGACAATCTGAATATATCAAAATTTGGTGTTTTCTTCAGACATTGCTTACTCCAGAGCAAGCTAAGCTATTTAAGACTCTTCATTACATGTCGGAGACTTCGGCTCCGGCTGGTCTTTCAGGTGAGAGAGATCCTCTCTCTTAATTTTTTTGTTCTATTTGGGATCTGGTATCAGAAATTATGCTTAGTTTTTGCTAATTAAGTAGCTGAATTGACGAACATAGCATTAGTTTGATTTTTTTCCTTATGTTGAAGCCAAATCTGTTACATTGGAAATTTTTTGTAATCTCCCAATAGAGTAATTAGCTTGCATTAGGCCAAAACAAGTCTACTTTGCTTACTTGGATCACTTTCTTTATTTGCTATGTAACTTGGAAATGCATACTTATGTTTTCTTTGTTTTTGNCTCCCAATATAGTAATTAGCTTGCGTTAGGCCAAACCAAGTCTACTTTGCTTACTTGGATCACTTTGTTTATTTGTTAATGTAACTTGGAAATGGATACTTATGTTTTCTTTTTGTGTGTGTGTGTGTGTGTTGAATCTACTACATAGGTTGTGTGTTGTGGAGATAGGATCTTGGAACAAAGATGAGGATGATGAAGAACAAACACAACAAGAAACCAACGTCTTTGCGTTGTTCACCTTTCACTTTAGTCTCAGCAGTTGTGGGATGTGTTTTCATGATTCACCTAACCATGTTATATTACAGCAGAAGATATAGTGTAGTAGATCCTGAAGTCTCACCTCAGCTACTACTAATCCACCATCCCATTGTCCGTGAGCTCGAACGTGTTGAAGAAGAAAATATTCATATGCCGCCTCCGAGGAAACGTTCTCCTCGAGCTATCAAACGTAAACCGAAGAGACCAACCACTTTAGTAGAAGAGTTCCTCGACGAGAATTCTCAGATTCGGCATCTGTTCTTCCCCGATATGAGATCCGCTTTTGGTCCTACCAAGGGTGAGGATAATGATACATCGCATTACTATTTCCCCGGGAGAATTTGGACTGATACTGAAGGGAATCCGATTCAAGCACACGGCGGCGGCATTTTGTATGATGATGTATCTAAGGTTTATTATTGGTATGGTGAATATAAAGATGGACCAACTTATCTTTCTCACAAGAAAGGAGCCGCTAGAGTAAGTTTACTCACTTTCTTGCTTTTGTTTTCTTGAGTAATGTATTAATCTTGGAATGTGAAAACAGTTTCTCTTGGATTTGTTTTCAGGTTGATATAATCGGTGTTGGATGCTACTCATCGAAAGACTTATGGACATGGAAAAACGAAGGCGTTGTATTAGCAGCCGAAGAAACAGACGAGACACATGACTTACACATATCCAACGTCCTCGAACGGCCTAAAGTGATCTACAATTCAAACACCGGTAAATACGTGATGTGGATGCATATAGACGATGCAAACTACACTAAAGCTTCAGTTGGTGTAGCCATTAGCGACAACCCAACAGGCCCATTCGAATACTTGTACAGCAAATCGCCACACGGGTTCGACAGTAGAGACATGACCGTATTCAAAGATGATGATAACATCGCATACTTGATATACTCATCGGAAGACAACAGCGTACTGCACATCGGTCCTCTAACCGAGAATTACCTCGATGTGAAGCCGGTAATGAAGAGAATCATGGTTGGACAACACAGAGAAGCTCCTGCTATCTTTAAACACCAAAACACTTACTACATGATCACTTCTGGTTGTACTGGATGGGCACCAAACGAAGCATTGGCTCATGCTGCTGAGTCTATAATGGGTCCATGGGAGACATTAGGGAATCCTTGTGTTGGCGGGAACAATATATTCCGGTCAACGACGTTTTTCGCGCAGAGCACGTTCGTGATTCCGTTACCAGGTGTTCCTGGTGTGTTTATATTTATGGCTGATAGGTGGAATCCTGCAGATTTGAGGGATTCGAGATATTTGTGGTTACCGTTGATAATTGGTGGACCGGCTGATCGGCCTCTTGAGTATAATTTCGGGTTTCCTATGTGGTCGAGAGTTTCTGTATATTGGCATAGACAATGGCGTTTGCCTTCAGCTACAGAGAAGAAGATTGCTTAGGACAAAAAAGGACTTTTTTCACTTTGTTCTTTTGGTCTGTTGTGTTGCTGCTGCTCATTGTCATTGTTATTGTTGTTGTTGTTGTTGTTGTGCTGCTCTGTTTTCATTTACAGGTTTAGAAAGAGAGAGAGGTTATAGGCCATTGTGAATACAGATCACTTTGAGGATATAGTGTATGATGAGTTCTGTTACATTTACTATTAGGACACAGTTTCTGTTACATGTTCTGTTACATAACATCTTCTCCTATGATCCGACCCGGATCCGGAAAATTTTAATTTTGTTCTTTTAAAAATTAAACCCGACCCGAACCTGGAAAAGGGTTTTTTTACCTATTTTAAAATTAGGTCACCCGCAATAAACCCTTGTCGACGTTTCAGTTACCGGTGATTTCGTAGTTCGCCGTCAGAAGGAGAGAACTAAGTGGAGAGATTTCACGGAGGCGTTGTTGTTAAGAATGGCTGATCGAGAGAGAAGTGGAGGATATAGCAGCAGCGAAGAGGAAGATCCCAAGTGGAAAGCTGCAATCAATTCGATAGCCACAACCACCGTTTACGGCGCCTCCGCCGCCAAACCCGCAGCTACTCAGACACGTGAAAACGGAGATTTTCGTCTCAAACCTAAAAAGCTAACACATGGGCAGATCAAGGTTAGTCATTACACTTTTGTTAATGGTTAATGTAATTTATCTTCTGCAAAGTTGAAAATTTGACAGGAGTTTTGGTCTATTGGGTTCTAATTGCAATAACTTGTTGATTGAGTTATTGTGACCTGAGAGTTGATTTTGTATGTGAGTGAGTATTTTGGGTGTTCGTGGTGTTTTCTATCTCTAGTCTTTGTTCATTGCTGGTTAGGTATTGTTTTATCGAGTTGATTATTGTTGCTGATTAAGGTAAGCTTGAAAACAGGTGAAGAACCTTTTGAATGAGATGGTTGAGAAGAGTTTAGACTTTGTGGAAGATCCTGTCAATGTTTCTGAGGATAACCCAGAGAATGACTGTGGAGTTCGGTTATTTAAGCGGTGTGCAACTGGCATAATCTTTGATCATGTAGGTTAGTCATCAACGCTCGCTCTCTTCGAGATTCCATATGTGAATCTTGAATCCGTTGAGAAACCTATATTTTCATGATTTTCTTGTTAACCAGATGAGATTAAAGGACCCAAAAAGAAGCCTAATTTACGCCCTAACAGAGAAGTTGAAGGATACTCTAAAGAGGTTGTTAATCCCGTTTTTTACTTCAAGCACTGTTTTGTTTTGAGCTGATTATGCAGCTGTCAAAGCTAATAATGTCTTTATGTTTTATGTGGTTACCGCAGTTTAAGAAACGAATAAAATCAATTGCTGTTGATGGGTCGGATATTCTAACTTCTGCTGTGGAAACGGCTAAGAAAGCTTCAGCTAGATTAGAGGCGGAAGAAGCGGCAGCAAAAGCTAAAGCGAAGAAAGAAGAAGAGAGAATCGCAGAATTGAAGAAAGAAAGAGGAGAACAATGGTTACCTTCTGTTGCACGGATAATGAAAAAGGAAATGAAGGTAAGTTATACATAACTTCTCATATTTGTGTTTCATTCTCGTCTTAGTTAGTAACACATCGACTTAACAAATCTTGCTATATATATGCAGCGTGAAAAATATGCGAGATATTAGTCTGCAATGTCGTGAAGATCCATCGAGCTTTCTTCTTTTGAACTTATTATCATTAGTTTTGGAGTCTCATTAATCAAAGAAGAAACATAGAATCATTCACTTCTTGGCTACAAAACTTTTAGTGAAAGAAGTGTTACGAATTTTTTTGTCATGTAGAGAAGAGAGAGATTATTTGTTCTTGATGTAGTGAGAGTGAAGTTCTTCAGAGATGTTGTCATTATCATCATCTTCTTTGATCCAGACGAAATCTTCTAACCCATCATAAATCTCCTCTACTGCATATGCATTTTTCTTGGCTCCTTGTTTGTTGGATGTAGTAGAGAAAGCATTCTTTATTCCTTTGATCAGTCTTTTTCTAAGACTTTTCTGCGGTTGTTGTTGATGCGGAGATGCTCTTCTTCGTTGGAACGTCGTGCTCAGGTTTGAAACCGATCCTCTCTCGCCTCTATGCGTCTTGTTTACGTTACTCGGTTGTTGTACGCAATGGAAACTCGCTGATCGAGCAGAATCCATCACGCTTCTTGACCTCGACTCGACGATGATCCGTTCAGATTTCTGCTTCTCTGATTCTTTCGATAAGAATCTCTTCATTGCGTCGAGCTCTTTCTCCAAGCTCTCGATCCTCGAGCTCGTTGAATTCATTGCAGCTCTGAGCCGACAGTTTTGCCTCGCTGCCGTGTCTCGCTGCAGAAGCGAACCGAGCGTCACGGATGAGTCTCTCGCGTCTGCAATCTCTCGGTGTCTGCCTCCAACAGGAGGAGCAGTAGAGGCTACCGCAGCAGCAGCCATGATCGAGTGGCGCGTGTTGAGCTGCTCTTGCAGCATCGCCCTTACGATAAACCTCAGGGGCATTTTCGGGTTTTGAACAGAGTGGAGTAGTAACGGCGGCGAGAGTTTGTCACAGTCTATCGAATTACATATCCGAATCTTCTCTTCCTCCGTTATCTCTCCGTCATGTTCCTACAAAATTTTCGATCCAATCAGTAGATGACACGTAACTTAAATCAGTTTAAGATTCGTTTAAATGACGAAACTACCCTTTACCTTAACATAAGCATCAACGATTCTGTAGAGCAAGTCGTGACGCGGGAACCGCTGCTGCACGGCGTCGGCGACGACGCTAAAATCGCCGGCGGGAAGTCTAACGGCTTCCTCGAGAAACTCGTTAACGCAGTCACCGTATCCGATTTCCGTCAAAGCTTCGACGCATCGTCCGACCAAAAACGCCGTCGTTTCGGACTCCGGAAGCTGGAGAAGACACGAGCGGAGAACGATTTGAATGTAATCAACGTTGACGAAGACGACTCGTCGGAGATAAGACTCAGTCAAGTTCCTTAGACTCTCTCTTCCTCCGCCGTCTCCTCCTCCAGCTCCCGTTGTCATATGAAGAAGCTCGACGGCGACTCTCACCGAAACGACATTGAACGGCGTTAATTCAATGTAAGCGCCGTAACAGAAACCGGCAACTAACGAGAACGTTTCAGCCGTTATGTTTAACGGCGGTGAGAGAGTTAATTCTTTAACGCCCGTTAGGTGGCGTTTTAAATAGCCACTCCTTGTTGACAGAGGATCCTATGGGATAACAATAATAAAAATAAAAACATCACATAACCTCCCAATAAAAACCAAACCTCTTTGCCTATTTGCAATAAATGTGTACATCTTGTAAAATTTGTAACAAATATACAATTAAAAATACCATAAAATCGTTGAATTTTTAAGATGTAAAAATGAAAAATATGTTCAAAAGAAAGTTTGAAAAAAATGTGTAACCTTGTGAAGATGGAACCTTGTGCCTCCCACATTTACGAACACATCAGGTTTTGAGTTATTAGCCAACGACCTGAATAAAAAAATATATATAAGTTGTAGCTAATATATTATTTAACACCCAAAGAAAAAAAAAAGAGAATTTACAATGTGGTAAAGATTGGTAATTTACTAAAGAGGAAAATTACCATTTATGGACTCTAGAATCAAGCTCCATGGAAGGAGAAGAAGAGAGATTGATACGTCGTTGATGATGATGAGGAGAAAGAGACAAAGATGATGAAGGAGAAGAGAAAGAAGAATTAGAGTGGTCGTCGACGTAATCTTCTTCTTCATAGATCGTATCTACAAACCCTAAGTTTGTCCATCGCTTCATTGTCTTTTTTTTTTTCAGAGAGAGGGGAAAAAAGAATGAGAATATATGGCGTGATATCTTCTTAAGAAGAAGAAGATTCGAAATCGCCGGTTAGGTTTTTGAGAAAGTAAAGAAGAGAAGGAAACATTTGAACAGTGAATAAGGCAATAAATGTGAGAGCAATATGGGAAATAAATGGATTTGTTGTGATCGTTATTATATGCGTGAAAGTCTTTAAATGCGTTTTTTCCTTTTTCTTACACCATATCAATAACCCTTCTTACTATCATATAAAGATGGACCACGTCCACATGTATCACAAATGTACATTGGTTTGGTTCTAACATTCAAATTTTTTCACGAGATTTAAATTATAGGTTTCAATTAGCTTAAATTGTTGTGTATATATAGTAGTACTACTCATTAAGTTTGATTGGTCTTTTTCTTACTTGTCGTTTGCAGTGATAACCATGGATTTTTTATATCAATTATTTCGTACAACCCATCCTTAAGGAGATTAGTTTGATCGGCCAATTGCTTATTTGATCTTTTCATCCAACCTAAGTGTGAGAATCGAAGTTCTCTCTTCTATCTCCGTAGAGTTACTGAGTGGGAGTGCTTATCACCGACCGTTCTAGTTCCGAACTAAATAATAGAGTAAAGATTGCAATTGCGAAATGAAAGTAATATGTTATTGTCAAGTAATAGTTTTTCGACCCCCCGTACAACCATCTTTCGACTCCTACTTATACTTATAAACAATAATTAATTTTCCCATTAAATCCCGCACATTTCGCGTTATTTATTGTAATTGATTAGGGGAATCTTTGACCGTCTCCTGAGCTCCGAACTGTCCTCTACCGCTCTTCACCTCGTCTGGTTCTCCCCGTTTAATGATTAATGGGCTAGTTTCGCCTATAACTCCGGCCAATGTTCCCAAAGAATTGGGCCATGATCCAATTCCCGAAGCGAGTGATCGCGGTACCTAACACTAAGCTAGTTCTTCATATATCCTTTAGCACTCCTTCCGTATAGAAATTTTAGGAATCTTTGGATGTAAAACATCTTTTTTCTTCTGGTAAATATGTTTTTCAATAACCCGGACATACCTCTGAAAGTTTTGGAGATCTTAAATTTCGAACACTAGCAATTACAAAAAAAAAACTAAAAAATATATTACAACTATTCAATTTTGCTTTCTGGTCCAAAGGAAAAAATGAATTTTTTGGTCTGGAACTTCTTTTATCAATAACTGAATTTTATATAAAAGTCATAGTTTTCTTTTTTCTTGTTGTGTATAGGAACTTCTCTATAACTTTGTGAAATTAACAAAGATATAAGCTACATATGGTATTTCATAAATCATCCAAGCATTATGTTTTTGTTTCTCTTCTTTTCACCAAACTCTAAATTGCATGATATAAAAAGCTTCTCTAAATTGCATGATACAACAAGTAATAATAACATGAGAGTTACCAACCATATATATAACCCATGGAATCGCTTTGTTTTATCCTCTTCCGTTAAACTGTTTGCTTGTTATATTTGTCGTTTGTAGTGAAAATAACCATGGATTGTTTATAGTATCAATTAATTCTTATATGTTTAGGAACTTCTCTATAACTTTATGAAATCAATACATATATATATAGTATTTCATAAATCATCCAAGCTTTATGTTTTTTATTTCTCTTCTTTTCACCAAAATCTAAATTGCATGATTATAAAAGCTTCTCTAAATTGCATGAGGATACCACTAGTCAATAATAACATGAGAGTTACTACCAATCGCTTTGGTTTATGATTATCCTCTTCCGTTAAACTTGATTGCATCTAATAAAAAGACTAAATTATATTTTAAATCATAGGAGAACTTATTGTGGGCCAAAACTGTAGTTTATATAAACTCAGGCAAAAATATTAAAACTCTTAAACAGGCCCAAGCCCATTATAAAAGAAAGCCCTAATTCCCAGCTAAACCTAGTTCGGTTACAGACTATATAAGCTTTGTTAACACTCTTCGTCTCTTCCTCATTCACTCGGGAAAAAAACCCTAGAAAGAGAGAGAGAGACTCAAAAACCTCCCCCGGCGGCGAAAATGAAGTACAACCCACGAGTGACCTCATCCCGCAGGAAGAACAGGAAGGCGCATTTCACAGCCTCATCAAGCGAGAGGCGTGTGATAATGAGCTCTCCTCTGTCAACCGAGCTCCGTCAGAAGTACAACGTCAGATCCATGCCGATCCGCAAAGACGACGAGGTTCAGATCGTTCGTGGTACCTACAAGGGACGTGAGGGCAAAGTTGTCCAGGTGTACCGTCGCAAATGGGTGATTCACATCGAGAGGATTACAAGGGAGAAGGTGAATGGAACAACGGTGAACGTTGGGATTCAGCCGTCGAAGGTGGTGATTTCGAAGCTTCGTCTTGATAAGGATAGGAAATCTCTTTTGGAGAGGAAGGCTAAGGGACGTGCCGCTGCTGATAAGGAGAAGGGTACCAAGTTTACTTCTGAGGATGTTATGCAGAACGTTGATTAAGTAAGACAAAAAAAGATTCGAACTTTTTTCCAAAAAGGTTTCGTCTTTTAGTTTATTATTATCAGTCGCTTCTTTATGTTAAGTTTTGTTTCTGGAATGTTTCTTTATGTTGTTGGACATGAGAAGACATGTTTTGATTTTCAATGTTTGAAGTTTGATTATGGAGTTTGTCTCTTTTGTCCCATTTTTGATGCGTAGATTTGTTTGTTTGGTTGAGGTTTTGATGAATGTGGGTTGAGATTTATGTGGAAGCTATGTTGTTCACTATACTGGACTGTTCTTTGATGAATGTGACTAGGTTAGCTGGTGGTTTGACGATTGCTTGTTGAATTGCGTAGCTTAGCTTAGCTTATTCTAGATTTGGTGTTATTGTTTTAGGTTTGCTAGTATAAACATTTGAAGTTCCATTTTCGATTGTGGTTTTCATTTGTAAATGACATGTTTGTGTGGTTAAAAAGACAAATCAATTCGTCTCTTGCGCACCATTTCCAAAAATCTTGGTTCGTTGCTTCATAACAAATGATGGTTTTCATTTGTTAATTTCGGATTGGCGCAACTTTGAAATCCTTTCATTTCTTTGTATCACTTCTTCCAAAACCTTTATGTCCTCTAGTAGTACTAGTAAGTAAGCCGAACAAAAACATCTCTCAAAAATCAAATCTTGTGAACATTTTATCCACTGAAGAGTTTTGATTTTAAAGCGCATACCGCTTATTATCATTTCTCCCCCTGGTTTGGTTCTCATTCTTCTAGTAACATGGTTTCATTCTATTCTATTTAGTCTTTGATAGATTCTAGTTTTCACAAATTCTGTGAACACACTAGATTTTGTTTCTTGTAACCAAACTAAAAAAAAAAAGCACTCAAAAACGACAACAAAGTCAAGTGTGGCATTTCGAGAGAAAAAGGGTAATGTTCCATTGTTAAACCAAAGGTCATATTGTTATGTGTAGCTCTTCAAGGTTTAAGTGCAAGCGAGAGACCGAACCTTGGGTATTTGTCTAATGTCTTAAGGTCGATATCACCTGAGATAGTCACTATCGATTTCGGAGGACCTCATGTTGCTGGAGAGCTCCAAGCTTACCGTTACTGTTTAGCTTAGCTTTCACATTCGTCAAGTGATCAACCGCATACAATCCACCAACAGTTACTGTGTTCTCGTTCGTTGAGATTTTCCTGAATATCTCTCCAACTGCTGAGCTTCTCTTTGACTCATCTAGGTGATAAAGATAAGAAGCTTTGATCGAATCAACTTTATCTCCCCTGAAAGGTTTCCAAGAAAAGATTCAATATATTAAACAAATTAACAGCTCAGTAGAACTTTGATCAATAAGAGCTTTCTTAGTCTTACAGTATTTTGGAAGCACATTGATCCGGCTTTGTGACACTAATTCCGACGTTGTACTTTGTGAAAGTTCGAGATGTGGTGTCATATCCAGCTTCAGCGCCAAATGAGATAGTTGGTGAGCCTAGCGTGGCTGTTACATCAATTAGGAGGGTTTTGTTGTAAAGCCTCAGCGGCTGTAACTGTTGCATGATCATGGAAGTATTGGACCTCCAGCTGTAAATTGTAGTTGAGTTTGAATTGAGATGGCTGAAGAAAACCATTTGATCCAATATCAGTTAAAAAGAAAATTGTTGTAAAAACCTTGCTCGAGTTGTAATCAGGCACTTTGAAGGAAGCAATGGCTTTTGTGGATGGGAGGATCTCAGTGAACGTGATGGTTGTCAGGATCTGTCCCAAGTGAAAGAAGAGGTGGAAAACATGGTTTTACTTACTTTCAAAAACAAAGTTGTTGAGTGGATCATATTAGAGACTATACTATACATTAGAATCAGTGTCGATTTTGACGTCGAACGAAGCGTTTCTGTACTTATATTGTGTGGCAATATTAGCAGCATGTATTACTCCATTCTTCATACTTCAGAGCAGTGGAAGTAAGAGCCTATATCATAGAACAGCAGAAAGATAAAGATCAATAGATCGCAACCATTTTAGTATTAGTTCCATTCTATAAGATCCTTGTGCTTCTGAAGCCACAAATGTAAAATTCCAAGAAGCATGTTGTTAGCTAGCAATTCATCAGCCTGTGTTAAAGCTAACTGCAAAACAGATGACAGAAGTACACGCCAATTACTCTCAGTCTCAGGAGCAGGATCAAAAGATACAAACCAGATTGAGTTATAATTTCACTCAATAACCATATACTAGTAAGCTAATTTCATCCTAAACTTGCCCTGTCTCTCAGAAATGCTCAGTGATTCATTCACTCGCTGGCCAAAACATAAGCTACGAATTCATAAGAGGGAAAACAGATTATCTACTACGAAGAACACGATTCAGATAACACAAAACGTAGACACATTGTGAATTTCGGGGGGACTTACTTACAACGCCGGAGATACTGTTAGTGGAGATACTGAATTTCTGATCGGTGTTGTAATCTCTCGTCAACTGATCTTAACACGCACACACAAAGAAGAAAACACACAAGATTCAGCTTACGAGAAACATCAAAAACTTCGACATTAACGCAGCGTCTCACTACATGGGGACATCTACAAGAAATCAAAACTAGTGGAGATGAATAAAAAGAGACAGAGACGTGGGAGTAAGTTTTTTAAAGCAGATAAAATAACTATTAAATAGAACAATTAGTTACTGTGTAGCAACAAAGGTTTCGTGGTGTAGTTGGTTATCACGTCAGTCTAACACACTGAAGGTCTCCGGTTCGAACCCGGGCGAAGCCATTTTTTT